>NC_048230.1:32254133-32300484 GCF_002007445.2 Ailuropoda melanoleuca | reverse complement strand
TTAAAAAAAAAAAAAAAAAAAAAAAGAATATTTCAACCTCAGGTCATTATGTCATGTTTAAAGAGTATTAAATCACACGATAGTTTACAAACACCTTTCACAGATCTTTGGTTTTGTACAAGGTACTGCCAAATTTTATTGTGCAAAAGTTCTTGCATTACATTGATGTTTGAAGGCCTCAATATTGGTCAAGGTGATGCTTACTTTTTCTCTCTCTCTCCCTTTAGGCAAGAATCAGTACTGATATACTTTTTGCCAACTGTTGCCCTAAAATGCAATTCAGTTTGTCTTATAGGATCCCATACGAAGAACTATCACAAAAAAATAGTCAACAAATATAGATAAAAAGCTCGCCTGCTATTGCATCATATAACAAAATTAAATTGCGACACTGCCAACCTGGTCCCTTATTATCTGTAATACCTTGAAAAAGCTTGAAAGAAAATAAAGTACAGCCTTAGCTATAATAATGAACTTGCCAAAAGACAGGACATTAAAAACATAATCTAATCTTGAGCATTGTAAAAATGTTACAATGCCCTGCAGAAAAATTCTCTTCCCACCAACTATCTGTGAGATTTTACTGTGAGCACACAACTATTCCCAAACTGAACTGCTCCTTCCCATCTACTGGGAGTTATTAAGGAGGAGACCTAACACCTTACCTCTGTTGCTATATTCAGGTCTCTGTCCCCTCTCATTCTTCAGTTTTTGTAGTATGTCTTACTTGAAATGTTTTAGACTAGAAACTAATAATAAAGGCATATTCATTCAACTATTTCAACAAAATAGCCTCTCTTAGGGGATGATAGCCTCTGGCTATCAAAAGTAAATAATCAACAATTAAAATGTAATTTCCCTTACTTGTAAAGAATTACATGCAATGAGAAAGGTGTTTTAAAATAAGCCTTAAATACAGTAAACGTTGAGCATAACTGTATTTTTTCAATCGCATCACTATATTAAGTTATTTCTTTCATCAAGTCTTAAGTTATCTCTAAAATCTTTCATTGAAAAGCTAAGCTGGAGCGGACTGAGTGGCTCAGTCAGCTGGGTATACACCTCTTGGTTTTGGCTCAGATCATGATCTCAGGGTCTTGGGATCGAACCCTGAGTCAGGCTCTGTGCTCAGCAAGGAGTCTACTTGCAGATTCTCTCCCCCTGCCCCTACCTCCCCCCACTTTCTACCTCTCTCTAAACTTAAAAATCTTTAAAAAAAAAAAAAAAAAAAAAAAAAAGGAAAGAAAGAAAAGCTAAGCCTAATCAAGATATTTTTCCAAAATTTTCAATCTACAACAAAGGAGGCAAGAATATACAATGGGGGTGGGGAGGTGCCTGGGTGGCTCAGTTGTTAAGCATCTGCCTTCGGCTCAGGTCATGATCCCAGGGTCCTGGGATGGAGCCCTGCATCAGGCTCCCTGCTCAGCAGGAAGCCTGCTTCTCCATCTCCCACTCCCCCTGCTTGTGTCCCCTCTCTCGCTGTCTCTCTCTCTGTCAAATAAATAAATAAAATCTTAAAAAAAAAAAAAAAAGAATATACAATGGGGGAAAACACAGTCTCTTCAATAAATGGTGTTGGGAAAACTAGACAGCTACATGTGACAGAATGGAACTGGACCACTTTCTTACACCATGAACAAAAATAAACTCGAAACAGAATAAATATCTAAATATAAGAACTGAAACCATAAAACTCTTGGAAGAAAATGCAGGCAGTAATCTCTTTGACATCGGCCTTAGCAACATTTTTCTAGACATGTCTCCTCAAGCAAGGGAAACAAAAGCAAAAATAAACTAGGACAACACCAAAATAAAAACCTTTTGCACAGCAAGGGAAACCATCAACAAAACAAAAAGGCAAACTACAATGGGAGAAGATATTTGCAAATAATACATCCCAACAGGGATTGATAGCCAAAATATAAAAAGAACTTACACAACTCAACACCAAAAAAATAAACAATCTGATTAAAAAATGGGCAGAGGACCTGAATAGACATTTTTCCAAAGAAGACATAAAGATGGGGAGCGGACACAAGAAAAGATGCTCAACATCACTAATCATCAGGGAAATGCAAATCAAAAACTGCTGTGAAATATCACCTCATACCTGTCAGAATGGCTACAATCAAAAAGACAAAAAACAGTAAGTGTTGGTGAGGATGTGGAGAAAAAGGAACCCTTGTGCACTGTTGGTAGAGATGCAAATTAGTGCAGCCACTGTAAGAACCAGTGTGGAGGTTACCCAAAAAACTAAGAAATACCACACAATCCAGTAATTCCACTTGCTGGCTATTTACCCAAAGAAAACGAAAACACTAATTTCAGAAAATATATGCACTCCTGTGTTTACTGCAGCATATGTACAATAGCCAAGATACGCAAGCAACCTAAGCATGTCCACTGATGGATGAATAGATTAAGTAGATGTAGGGGCGCCTGGGTGGCTCAGTGGGTTAAGAGTCTGCCCTCAGCTCAGGTCATGATCTCAGGGTCCTAAGAATGAGCCCTGCATTGGGCTCCCTGATCAGTGAGGAGCCTGCTTCTCCCTCTCCCTCCACCTGCCATTCCCCCTGCTTGTGCTCCTTCTATCAAATAAATAAAATATTAAAAAAAATAATAATAGAGATTAAGAAGATGCAATACAGGGCATCTGGGTGCTCAGCTGGTTGGGCATCTGGCTTTGGCTCGGGTCATGATCTCAGGGTCCCGGGATTGAGCCCCATGTTGGACTCCCTGCTCAGTGGGGAGCCTGCTTCTCTCTCTCCCTCTGCCTCTCTCCCCTTCACTTGCTCTCTCTCTCAAATATATAAATTAAAAAAAAAAAAAAAAAGATGACGATGATGACAATGATGCAGTACCAGGGCTCCTAGATGGCTCAGTCAGTTAAGTGTCTGACTCTTGATTTTGGCTCAGGTCCTGATTTCAGGGTCGTGAGATCAAGCCCCACACTGGGGTTCTTTCCCTCTTTCTCCGCCTCTGCCCCCCTCTCGCTCACATGCACTCTTTCACTCTAAAATAAATAAATAAAATCTTTGCCAAAAAAAAAAAGATGCAGCACACACACACACGTGCACACACACACACACATGCACACACGCACACACTGTGGAATATTACTCAGCCACGAAAAAGAATGAGATCTTGCCATTTGCGACAACATGGATGGACCTAGACAATATTATGCTAAGTGAAATAAATCAGAGAAAGACAAATACCATATGATTTCACTTATATGTGGAATCTAAAAAAACAAAACAAACAAAAGCAGAAACAGACCCATAAATACAGAGCACAAACTGACAGTAGCCAGAAGGTCGGGGGGAGGAGGGGGAGGGGGTGGGCCAAAACAGGTAAAGGGGTATAGGAGCTACACTACGGCTTTCCAGTTATGGAATGAATAAGTCACAGGGATGAAAGGTACAGTATAGGGAATACACTCAATGGAACTATAATAGCGTTGTATGGTGACAGATGGTGGCTACACTTGTGGTGAGCAGAGCATAAGGCATAGACTTGTTGAATCACTATGCTATATATACCTGAAGTTAATGTAACACTGTGTGTCAACTATACGTCAATTAAAAAAAAATTAATGACCTGGCACCTGGCTAGCTCAGTTGGTACAGCATGCAAATCTTGATCTCAGGGTTGTCAGTTTAAGCCTCTCATTGGGTATAGAGAGTACTTAAAAATAATAATAATAATGACATTCTCAGGGTTTAAAAATCTGGCAGCCTTATGAAAAATATTCATTAATGTTTATGATGACTGAATTTGATCTACATATTACATGTAGCACAATACTCCTTTAGTTGATAACATTTTCTTTTGATTTCACTTTTGCCATTTATCTCATTCTATTTTGTTTAAGTCTTAATTTTAATTCCAGTTCGTTAAAATACAGTGTTATTCTATTTTGTTAATGTAAAAACTGTAAGTTTCCTGTATAATCAATATTTCAAAGGCAGAAAAAAAATTATCATTTCATGAACATTTTCCTGCTATGCCAAATACAACTTATGTTCAGACAATGAAAACAGACTTACCCACCTCATTTATCCAGTGCTCAGGAGTACGGCCACTCTATCCACAGCACAACACCAAACTCAGAACAAAGGTCCATGAACTTAAAGCCTATGTAGTTAATTTTTAAGATGCCCTCAAGTCCTTACTCAGAGTCTCTTTACTCTCTTTGAAGTAAAATTCTGACTTTAAGTTTTAAGATTCTAATTAGTTCCTGGCTTGAAAAAAATCAGCCATAAAAAACATTTTGGGGACAACCAAGTAAATCTGATTACAGTCTGGGTTTTAGGTAACATTAGGGAATCACTGTCAATTATTTTGTTTAATAATAAAATTGTGATTAAGCAATTATGGCCTTATTTTTGGAGATGCGTACTAACGTATCAAGGGGTAAATACCATGATGTCTGTCCTTATTTTCAAATATCTCAGAAAAAAATGAATACGGTAAAATCTTACAATTTAAGTTTTGAGAATATGAATGTTTATTAAAACATCTATTTTCCTACAGGAAAATATTTTAACTTCTTCATAATAAAAAACAGCTTTTAATGTTCCTAATTCTGTAACAAAGATTGCCTGTCTGATTTCCCAACCCTGCCTGAGAAAGTGAGATCAGAAAGTCAGAAGCAGCAAATAGAAAATGGGAAAAGATAGTTACAATGAGGCATGTTGAGAGTTGCAAGGAATGCAAACTGACAGCCTGACAGTAAGGGAACAGACGTCAAAACAATACGGTATAGAAAAGGCAAACATAAGGCTGGGGCCAGTAGGACAGGAGCTATTCCACAGCTCTCCAGCACTACAAAGCAGTATAATATTTAACAGACTGAGATTCTTGACTTGCTTTTTATTACTAACTCACTGCCTAACCATGGTATTTTCTCTTAAATAAGATTACCAAAAGTTGGAAAGAAAAAAAATTCACCTAATAGCAGAACTCTACAACTAGCAATACATACATACAAACTTGGCCAATATCCCCAAATATCTATTTCAAATAAACAACCATATACACTGCTTTTGCAGTTAAGTAAGCATTTTCCATGTTCTTCCATATCACATAAATGGTAACAAGGAATGCACAGAATTTAAAGAAGTCCTCCCTTACTGGAAACTAACCGATTTTTCACTTTTACACACAGCACTGCAATGAACACCATTCCACATATAATTTCTTCCTTCTTCTGGATTATTTACTTGGGACAGCATCCCAGAAATGAGATTAGTGGGTCAAAGGGTATAAACATATTACCAAGCTGCTTTCTCCTTCACACTCCACCAACACAAGAATATGCTTATTTCATTACAACTTTATCCTAGACATTAAACTTTTTCCCCCCAACATTACAGGGGTATAATTGGTATACAAAACACTACATATAATTAGTGTATAAATTTGGTAAGTTTGCACATATGTATACAACCATGTTACTATCATCATGATACAGGTAATAAACATATCCGTCACCCCCAGAAGCTTCCTGGTTAAACATTTATTTTAGTAATTCAGTAGTTGTAAAATAGAATTTAACTTTAAAATGCTAAGTAAAACAACAGAAAAATGCAACATTTTCCATATGCTCCTTTGCTAACAGCATTTACTCTTCTGTGATTTTTCACAAGTCATTTAACTTTCTGGGACTTTGTATGTTTCCAAAATGAGAAGACTGTACCAACCTCACTACTACTCAAGGGAGTGAAAATTAAAGAAAGAGGGTCCTTTCTCACACATGAGATTGGCAAAATGTCAAGACTAACAGGTTCCAGTGTTACTGAGATTATGGGGCACAGGCATCTCATGTATTGCTGCTGGGTATCTGCATCAGAAACAAATCTGACAATGTCTGTTAAAACTACAAGCATGTATTGGGGCGCCTGGGTGGCTCAGTCAGTTAAGCATCTGCCTTCGGCTCAGGTCATGATCCCAGGGTTCTGGGATTGAGCCCCACGTTGGGCTCCTTGCTCAGTAGGGAGCCTGCTTCTCCCTCTCCCTCTGCTGCTCCCCCTGCTTGTGCGCACGCGTGCGTTTTCTCTCTCTTGCTGTCACATAAATAAATAAAATCTTAAAAAAAAGAAAAAGCTGTAAGTGTATAGGGATGCCTGGGTGGCTCAGTCGGTTAAGTGTCTGTCTTGGGCTCAGGTCATGATCCCAGGGTCCTGAGATCAAGCCCCGCACTCTGCTCCCTGCTCCACGGGGAGCCTGATTCTCCCTCTCCCTCTGCCTGCCTCTCCCCCTCCTTGTGCACACACGCTTTGTCAAATAAGTAAATAAAATCTTTGGAAAAAAAAAAACGACTATAAACATATCATTTTAACCCAGATATCCAACTTTTAAAACTCCTTCACCCAGGAGCACCTGGGTGGCAAATTCGGTTAAGTGTCCGGCTCTTGATTTCGGCTCAGGTCATGACCTCAGGAACAGCTCCGTGCTCAAGAGGGAGTCTGCTTGAGATTCCCTCTCTCTCCCTCTTCCTCTGCCCCAGTCCCTACCCACCCTGCTCTCCCTCTCTCCCTCTCTCTAAAAACAAATGTCTTTTTTTCCCAAAGATTTTTGATTTATCTACTTGACAGAGAGAAAGAGAGCATAAGCAGGGGGAGCAGCAGGCAGAGGAAGAGGGAGAAGCAGGCTCCCCGCTGAACAGAGAGCCCAATGCGGGGCTCAATCCCAGGACCCTGGGATCATGATCTGAGCCAAAGGCAGACACTTAACTAAGCCACCCGGGCACCCCTAAATACATCTTTAAAAAAAAAAAAAAACTCCTCCACCCAGACATCCAACTTTTAAGACTATCCTACAAAAACAAACGACAGTAAGAAAGAATATATTTTTATTACAGAATGGATTATAACGAACAAACTAGAAAACTAGAACCACCTGAATGCCCACCAATGGGAGAATTTTTAAGTAAATATGAAACATTTATACCCTGGAATATTAAGCAGTAATTGGAACAGGTGGAACTTAGAAAGATATCCATAATCTGTTGGTATGTAAGAAATATGCTTTGTATTGATCACAGAAATCCTTTTTAATTTTTAAAGGAAAACCTCTATCTACATTATTATAAACATTTGTTTGTCACTATAGAGAAAGGTACTAAAGATATAGCAAACTAGTAACAATGATTTCTTCAGATGGGGTAAAAAGGGGCAATGATTCCCTTCTTCATATTCCTCTAATTTGACTTCCTCTTATTTGGCTTGGTCGTAACTTTAAATGCCCACAGGGAGTAAAGATTTTATTAAAGGAGGTTCACATTCTTCAACGAATGGTTAAATTATGTCCAACATGCCACAGGAGTAAGATGGTTTTATAAGGTTTACAACAAAAACAGTTAATACTAAAAGTTCTGGGGCACCTGGGTGGCTCAGTCAAGCATCTGCCTTCGGCTCAGGTCATGATCCCAAGGTCCTGGGATGGAGCTCTGAGTCGGGCTCCCTGCTCAGAGGGAAGTCCGCCTTTCCCCCTGCCCTTCCCCCTGCTTGTGCAAGGTGCGCGCTCTCTCTCAAATAAATAAATAAAATCTTGCAAAAAAAAGTTCTGATACAGTTCTGATACAAAAACGCAATAAAAGCTTAACTTCTGTTTAACACCTCAGCACCCCTCCCCCAAATTCCGAATAAATGAAACGTTACATTACTCAAACCACTGAGCTGTGCAAAAACTCCCACCAAGTGTGTGTGAGAATGCACACTGAACCCCTTCTCCCATTCACTCCTCAATTCATTCCCGTGATGAAGAAAAGGATTCCTATTCTCTGAGTACCAAAGAGCAAGAATCTTTTTAATTAATTTCTTGCCCAAAGAAAACAGGAAAAAGCACCAAGAAGCACCCTAGTCAGCCTCTGCTAAGGGTAATCTTCTACTGAAGGGGGGAAAAAAACATTTTAGGAGGGACAGGCAAGCATTTCAATTTATCCAAGCGTAACATTTAGTCAATGTGTGTTACAGTTCTTAAAATTTGGCTCTTACTGACTGAAAATACACACACTTGAAAAGGACACTACCAGTGTTCCCACTCGCGACTAGAACAGTGAGTGTACCCCCATCAGGGCACGGCAAAATTGTCATCCACGACAGTTACTGGTCACCACAGGAAGGTGGAGTGTTTAAAATATTATAATCTCTCTTGAAATTAGCATACAAAAAAAATCAAATCTTAAACACTACTCAATTTAAATAACTCAACATTTTCAAAGCAGAAAACAGTCCCATTTTTAAACATACCATGCCTACAATCTTCATCAGCTTGCCCATAGTTTTTCTGCAAAATAAAAGATACAAGATAAAATTAAGTAGTTCAAGGGCTGCTTAACACAGAGTTTATCCAAAAAAAGCTCAGCTTTGTTTCAAAGTTTAATTATTAATGTTTCAAATGTAATAGTCACAGAACAAAACCAACTTATGTGCTCTCTGAGGATGACACAGTACTCTACAAATAAACATTATAATATACTTCCCTGTCCATTTACTCACTCTGACTTCTCGTTTCTCTAGCTCCAAATTACCAGAACCTTCTCCTTCTTGATTACCCTCAGCTAATGACTTCACTGAGAAAACCAAAGCCATGAGAAGAGAATTTCTGTGGACGGTCACACCATGTCTACCTGCTTCCCAGCACACTTTCTGCCTTCCACCTGTTACCAGATGAGCCATCCAGGTCCTTCTTCCAAAGCCTATCGTCCCACTTGCGCAGTCCTGCTCTACGGCCGACTCGAGAACATCACTCTAGCAAGCTGCCTCTATTTCTCCCGTATCACTGACTTTTTTGTTTTCTATCGGTTCAGTCCTATAAACAAACACGCTGCTGCTTCAACCCATCTTTAAAAAAAATCATTCTCTTGACTTCACTTCTCCCATCAGCCACCACTCCCACTTTTTTGTGCTTCTTTGGGACAAAACTCAAGAACTGTCTTATTCACGTATTTCAGTTCCTTCCCCAGCTCTGTCTTAAGCTCTCTTTAGTCAGACATTCACCTACCACTCCATGGAAGCTGCTCTCATGGAGGTCTCCGGTGAGCTATACTGTATCCAGTTAGACACACACTACATTCCATGTTCCCATTCAGACACACTGACACATCCCAGTCAACTCTCTATTCTCGCTACTCGATCCACGGCAACTGACACTGCTCAACACTCCCTCACTTGGATCCACTTTCCTCACTTGGCTACCGTACACCACCCTCCCTTAGCTTTCCTTTCCATCAAGGGTTACTCTTCAGGCTGCCCTGCTGGTCCCTCCTCTTCTCCCCAGTCTCCTAACACTGTAGTGCCATAAACTAAGTCCTCAGTCCTCTCCTCTTCTATGTACACACTCATTCCCTTGGTGATCTGATGCAGGCTCAAGGCTTTACGTATATATCACCTACAGGCCACCAACTCTTAAGTCAGCATCTTTGACCTAGACCTCCCTCTCTCCCAAACTCCACACCTGCATATCTGACTGCTTATTCACCATCTCCAGCTGGGTCTCTAAACGATGTCTCAGACTCAGTATGTCCAAAACTGAACTCCCATCTTCCCCCACAAAACTTGCTCCCCATCGACAGCCTTGTCATCTCAGCTGAAAGAAACTCCACTTTCCAATTGCTCAGACAAAACAACACTGAAGTAAGGAATCTGTGACTGCTCCCTCTCTCACTCCCTGCATTCACGTATTAAGAAATCTTACTGGTTCTATCTTCAACTTAGAACCAAAACCAAAGCACTTCTCACTCTCCCCACTGCCACCATTTTGTCTGAGCCACTATCATCTCTGGCCTGGATTATTCCAACAGCCTTCAAACCAGTTTGCCTGCCTCTACACTTACCCGTCTACAGCCTATTCTCAACACAAAAGCCAAAGAATTCCTGCCAAATCAGATCATACCACTCCTCTGCTCAAAACCCCAAAAGAGGGATGCCTGGGCGGCTCAGTCAGTTAAGCATCTGCCTTCGACTCAGGTCCTGATCCCAGGGCCCTGGGATCGAGTCCCGCATCAGGCTCCTTGCTCAGCGAGCAGCCTGCTTCTCCTTCTGCCTGCCACTCCCCCTGCTTGTATTCCTCTCTCCCTGACAAATAAAATCTACAAACAAATCAAAACAAAACCACAAGAGCTCCCCCCACCTTAAGTAGAAGAAAAACAGGTCCTTACAGGGACCTGGAGGGCCCCGCAGGATCTAGCTCTGTTAACCTCTCTCTGTCACATACTTTCTCCAGCACACTGGCCTCCTAGCTACTTCTCAAACATACCAGGCAAGCTTCTGCCTCAGGATCTTTGCACTGACTGTTTCCTCTGCCTGTAATGCTCTTCCTCCAGACTTTGACATGGCTCACTCCCTTACCTCCCTCTGATCAGCGAAGCTGACCTTGACCACTCAATTTAAAACTGAAACCGCATCCCTAACCCTGGTATTCCCAATCTCCCTTGCCCTGTCCGTCTTTTTTTTTTCATGCAGACCGCTACCTTCTAACAATCTAAAGTGTCTACCTATGTATAATATCTATTGCTTATTGTCTGTCTCCCAATAGAAAAAACATCATGACGATCCTTTTCCTTTTCACCAACGTATACGAAGGACCTAAACAAGTGGCCAGCACATAGCACACACTCAATAAGTATCTGCTGAAGGAGTGAATAACCCAAAATGTTCTACATCAGTACAATTGTCACAGCTTAAAAACTGTTGCTGCAATTAAACATATTCAGCAATCGCCCATCTCCTCAGCCCAGAATTAGACCAACTGTCCCCACTCAATGAAAAAGTCCCTTTTGCATGGTTCGGCTCCGGCTTATCAACTGTGTTTACTCACCAGTTGCAAAAATGAGGCAATTCTGTAAAGAAGACTCTCAATTTTGATGCTTTCTATCTCCAGTGGACATGGCCCTGCGAAGTCGGCCATGGAGTACTGGCCAAGGGAAAGGAGGGCCTCTGTGCAGTGCTTGAGGGTCATTTCATAGTCCTGCCTCTTAAGTGATTCACACGCTTGTTCACATGACTTCTCAGCTCTTCTGTCTTCCATGACTCAGGGACAAAAATCCTAAAGACAGGAAGAAAGAACAAGTCAGAGGTGGTTTTAAAAATCTTACTAAATTGTAGCCTCCTTCCTACCTCAGCTGGTTTAATTATCTATCTGATGAGCTGCTCTCAAGCAGCCTTCTGATCAAGCCGCAGCTGAGCAGTGGCGACTGACGCTACAAAATCTATACTTCTCTTTTAGATTTTATGAAGTCTTTACTGAAATCCGAGCAAAATGTCAACCGTAAGTCAGTATCATACAAACAACACATCACGTGTACAAATGAGGCAAATGTATAAACGAAACACGACTTTGAATATTGCAGAGAACACCAAGCCATGAAGGCTTCTTTTTTTTTTAAACCAGAAGGTACGGAAATGTTTCATATCCAAACCCCTCAATGGACCAAGAAAAATTCAAATTCAATTTCAGTCTTGTAATTCTGTGACTGTGATTGCAGAGAATCAAAATCTATACCATGCAGGATTTTCCCCACCAACATAAAAAAGTGGCTAAAATCCAAGTCTGAACTGCTTATTAATTCAATTCAACAAAGATTTCCCGAGGCCAAGCCCTGTGCTGGCAGCACTGAAGTCAAAGATGGAACATGGCATTGCTGCTTTCAAGAAACTCTGATTCTAGCAAAAGCAGCAAAGCACAAATGAACAATTATAAGAGAGACTTATTCCATCTGCCGAAAGGCATGAGCTGGCCTCAAAAGGTGAACAGAAGTTCACGACGCAGAGATGACAGGGAGAGCATATGCGGGCTTTTCAGAGAGAAGATTTCAAGTGAAATGACAAGAGGAGAAACTCTGTGCCTTAAACTCCAGCTGTGTCAGGGAAACAGGAGGAGAGACAATGACCTCATGTGCCACAAGAAGTGAGAGCTTTATTCCACAGGCGATGTGGCATGATAGATTTTTAAATAAGGAAGGAATCTGGGGCACCTGGGTGGCACAGTGGGTTAGGCGTCCAACTCTGGGTTTTGACTCAAGTTGTGATCTCAGAGTCTTGAGATCAAGCCCCAAATCAGGTTCCACACTCAGTGCAGAGACTGCTTAAGACTCTCTCTCCCTCTTTCTCCGCCCCCCCCCAATAAATAAATCTTTAAAAATGGAAATAAAGGGGCGCCTGGGTGGCACAGCGGTTAAGCGTCTGCCTTCGGCTCAGGGCGTGATCCCAGCGTTCTGGGATCAAGCCCCACATCAGGCTCTTCCACTATGAGCCTGCTTCTTCCTCTCCCACTCCCCCTGCTTGTGTTCCCTCTCTCGCTGGCTGTCTCTATCTCTGTCGAATAAATAAATAAAATCTTTAAAAAAAAATTAAATTAAATTAAAAAAATAAAAAAAATGGAAATAAAAATAATTAAGGAAGGACTACTCTCGTATAGAAGTCCTGTGAGGAACTGGTGAGAGGCAGGCCCTGCCATTAATAAGAGACCACTACGATAGTCCAAGGAAGAGATACTGAGAATTCAAGCACAGCCTCGCCCTAGCTGCATCACTCACATAGCAAGAGCACAAAACCCAGGCACAGAAGACCTAAAACCCTTTGACCTGACAATCACAATACTGCTTCAGAGGATCACTCTTGCTGACTTCTGTCTCCAGCTCCATCAAGCATGGAGACTGTTTTTCTTGCCTGCTCCCTCCTTACACATGTACACTCCCACCTGGCCTCTCCAGCTTTGATGACAACCTGGCCCCATGCTCTCCCAGATGTTCTTCAGAGGGTAGACACCTGTGGATGGGCACCCAGAACACAGTGGCAGTGAGTGAGGCACTACAGACATCAGCAGAGGTCTGGGACCCTTCAACTTCAAGAGACTGTATGTCAAAAAATGCAGAAATTTCTAAGGAATGGACCAAGAAAGATTCAAAAAGGACTTCAGCCTTTGTTAGCATTTATTAAAATGGCTGGTATGCACATGGAGTACAATATTCTCTACTCTTCTCAGTTTGAAATTTTTAATTAAAAAATACCAAAACACATTTTTGTGTTTTTTTTAAGATTTTATTCATTTATTTAACAGAGACAGCGAGAGAGGGAACACAAGCAGGGGGAGAGGAAAGGAGAAGCAGGCTTCCTGCTGAGCAGGGAGCCCGACACGGGGTCCAATCCCAGGACTCTGGGATCATGACCTGAGCCAAAGACAGACACCTAATGACCAAGCCACCCAGGCACCCCCAAAACATGGTTTTAAAATTACAGGATATTTCAAATATTTACATTTAGCAAATTAACTTTTAACAAGAACACAAAAACAAAAACAAAAAGAAATCTGTGTTATTCACAAGATAATCCAAAAAATAGGGGCACCTGGGTGGCTCAGTGGATTGAGTGTCTGACTCTTGATTTCAGCTCAGGTTGTAATCTCATCATCATGAGATCAAGCCCCATGTCCAGCTCTATGCTCAGCAGGGAATCTGCTTGAGGATCCCCTCTCTCCCTCTTCCACCCTCTCTCTCTAAAATAAATAAATAAATCTTTAAATAAATAAATAATCCAACAAATACTTAGAGTACAGTGTCCTCAGTCTCTACATGGTCCCCCTTTCAATTTCCTCAGCTCTCCCTCAATGGGCCACAAGACCCAGTTTGACTTAGGGGAGCTTAAATATGTAAAGTATGGTTGCTATTCATGTCCCTTATACAAACATGCATCAATTTGGATGAAATCAATTACCAAACAAAAATCAAACTAATGGTTTCTCTATTACTACAGTGACTTTGCCCCTTAGACATAAGAATGGCATTACAAGATAATCACTAACTTATTATACAAACCTCAGTTGATGCTATGGATATTATGGGCCCAATAGTTCTTTGTTTTGGGAGGCTGTCCTGTACTTTGTAAGATGTGTAACAGCATCTCTGGCCTCTACCCACCAGATACCAGTAGTATCTCCCAACCTGTGACAACTAAAAGGGTCTCCAGACATGAGCAAATGTCCCCTGGGGGGTAAAATCATTCCTGACTGAGAACTACTGATACAAACAAGCCTACAGTGTTTGCTTGCCAGATAACAGCAACAATAGATAGATAAATCCACCGATACCAAACACCCCAGAATGAGCAAATCTTTCCTATAAAACTCTCAGCCCACATCTAGAAAATATTACAAACAGAAGTAAAAAGAAAAGAAAAACTAAGACCGCACAAGCTAAAATCTTAGGAACAGAATGCAGCACAGTGATCCACAGCATAGGCTCAGAGCCAGAGGACTTGCATTCAAAACTCAGCAGCGCCACCCCCCACCAAACCCCTTCACTCACCATCAGCCCCGTCACTCAGACACTGGCCAGCTGCATGGCCTGGGGCAAGTGACTTAACCTCCTGTATCTCAACTTACCTCTAAAATGGCAAGACAACTGAGGCCTACCTCCTATGGTTAATGCAGGATTAAGGTAAAACAGTATGTGTAGAACACTTATGTGAATGCCTGGCACACAGTAAGTGCTCAGTTGAGTGTTAGCTATTGTTATTTCCCTAAAATTCCAAATTTTCAATTTATATAAAGTAGAATCACTGCACTGATCTCAACATACAATACTGTACTTACAGAAAACAAAACAGCACTCTGCATAACTACTTTACTTACTTAACAGAGGAATTATTTTCATCTATTTTATCCATCTCAATAATAATAATAATGATTATGGAAGAACAGCCATTGGAGAAATAAGTACATTTGTATGTCACTGATCTAGACGAGATAACCCCTAAAAGTGGCTACAAAGGGAAATCACAAACACTCCTGTCAACATTAGCCACCAAACATATTCTCCAGGGAAATCTCAATAACATTAACATATAAGTAGAGATTAGAGGCAGAACTATTAACCTCAGGAGCTTTGTGGGTAAATGACTTAAAGAGTTAACATCTGATTCATTAGGTTCAAGCGCCTACCTCAGAAGAGGATGTGAAAGCTTCTACCACAATTACCTTCGTTAATCAGATCCTGATAATTAGTTTCTATCTAAGTCCTACCTGAACCTCACTAGGGGTACTTTGCTGTAGTGTGGATCTCAGTACGCAGCAGGTCTTATTCAACTGTTTTCTCTGGTTTTTCAGAAAACATCATGGCCTTGTTACACAAACTCCTGAAGAAGTTAAAGTGCCTTCTCAAACGTAAAATAAAAACTGCCAAAGTGAGATAATGCCACAGGCCATGCTAAAATGGACTACAGAAAATACGTAGTAAGAGATCTAGAACTACTTCTCCTAGAAGAGGCCACCACCCAGATACACCTCACTGTGGGGCTGACAGACACTCTTGTCTAGGATACAGATACAGCCATATCAATAGCATACGATCCCCATGCCTGGCCAGAACAGCCTGATCCATGGGGAGAGGGAGGTCCAGGGAAAGGAGCTGAGTCACATGAATCACATCAATATAGGAAGAAGCACCATGGGGCACCTGGGTGGCTCAGTCGTTAAGCCTCTGCCTTCAGCTCAGGTCATGATCCCAGTGTTCTGGGATCGAGCCCGCATTGGGCCCCCTGCTCAGCGGGAAGCCTGCTTCTCCCTCTCCCACTCTCCCTGCTTGTGTTCCCTCTCTCTCTGCCTCTCTCTCTGTCAAATAAATAAATAAAATCGTAAAAAAAAAAAAAAAAAAAAAGCACCATATCTGCCTATTGTGAGACCTACCCTCTATCAGTCTTGATTCTTTTCTCTTCCTGTTAAAAACATTCAACTTGCATAAAAAGAATATAAAACACTGTAACTTTCTACAAACTCTGACCCCTGCGGGCAACATGGGCTTGGGAGTGTGTAACTTCACAGGCAAGAAAGCGGGAATCAGAAACCAAGATTCCAATCCAAATCCATGAACTCCTACAATCTGCTGCTGACCTATAAAAGAGACTAATATCATTAGTTGTTTGGCCACCCAGTATCCATTCCTCTTCCTGGTAATAAAAGCCCATACTTTGCCTTTGAGAATTCACCTTGTCCCTACTCTCAGGCCATGTGGTTCCTGAAGAGCTGACTGCACCAGGGAAGCCAAGGCTGCCATGTGACCACAACCAACCAATCCAAGCCTCACAGCCCAGAACACAAAGACTGGCTCAGGTTGAGACATGTGACCCGATAAGAACCAATGAGACATAAGACTTTTGCTGAGGCTTCTGGGAAAGAGACGGGTGTTCTTTCCTACTAAATCTAAAATCTACGAGGCTCCAAGGGTTGAATGTGCTGTAGCCATTCTTCTAACATACACTGCCTACTACTGAAGTCTACACATCAAAAGGCAGAGTTGATTCATGGGGAGAAACTGAGTCCTGATGTCACTACTTGAGCCCTGACTCCAGCTAGCTATGCCTGGACTTTGTAGTTAGGTGAGCCAAGAAATTTCTTTCTAGTTTAAGACAGTTCAAGTTGATGTTTCAGGCAGCTGGAACTAATTGACATATATGTATATCTAATTAGCACCTCGGAGGAAGTGAAAAACCGAAGGAGCTGATGATTGCCTTATAAAACAGTATCTACACATGATTGCTAATAACACTGACCACAGTTATTGATCACTAATAACAATAAGTGTAAAGAGGGAAAAAAGTGCAGTATTTGGTTATTCTGCCTATTGAAAATATAATTCTAAAACATTTGTTTAAATGACTTCACCATAAAGCTATATGGTGAATAATATAATAATAAGCAATAATAAGAACCATTTACTGAATGCTTACTGTGTGCCGGATGTTGTTGAAAATACTCTATGTAATCTAATTTAATCCCCATAATGACCTTATAAGGTGGATATTATTATTTTTTCCATTCCCATTTACAGAGAAGGAAACTGAAGCACAGAAAAGTTACTTACCCACAGTTATACTGTAAACAACAGAGGCAGGATTCAAATCCAGACAGTATGACCCAGTTCATGCTTTTAGCCATGACACTGACTCTGAATCCACAACGGAGGTCCCAATGCTGTTCCAAGAGAAGGAACTCAAACCCAGTCACTTCCAAAAGCATCAAATGTGAATTTTAACTCTAAAACAGTCTTAATGACTGATTTCCTACATAGTTCTACATTATCAAAGTTTCTGTATGTTAACCATGTTAGAGATTACCATTAAAGAAAGTGGGAAAATCCTCCCAAACCTAAGCCAATCATCTCTTTTGGTTAAACAAAAGTCCTAGGTGTCCCTAAGACTAAGGAGTATTTTAATTACCACCACCTTTCCATAAAATGATAATATTTGCACCTTCCACAAAAGTCAACTTTATGAGAACATTCCTATCACTAAGTTAGTTTTCACTACTTTTATAGGAAAGAAACTTGTTTTAAAATCTATTCTCCTTAGTACAATCCAAGAAAAGGGAAAAAATGATAAATTAGATCTAATCAAAATTAAACATTTTTGCTCTCTGAAAGACGTTAAAGGAAGGAAGAGAAAGCCAAAGACTAAGAGAAAATTATTTGCAAATCACACATCTGAAAAAGGATTTGTATCTGGACACAGAATTCCCAAACTCAGTAAGAAATTAACCAAATTTTTACAAAAAATTTAAAGCTGGATAAAAGATTTCCACACACACTCCACACAGAGGATATGATAGCAAATTAGCACATGAAAAGATGTTCAATGGCTTTAGTCATCAGAGAAATGCAAATTAAAGCCACGATCAGACGCTACTACATACATATTAGAATGGCTACATTACAAATATTGATAATATCAGTGATATGGAATAACCAGAACTCTCATACATTGCTAGTGAGAATATAACATGGTACAGCCACTCCAGAAAAAGCTAAACATATACTCACTATATGAACCAGCAATCCCCTCTCCCCACAGACAGCTACCCTGAAGAACTGAAAACGTATGTTCACACAAAAATCTGTATACAGATGTTTACAGAAGCTCTATTCATAACTGCTAAAAACTGGAAACAATCCAAATGTCCTTTAATGAGTGATGAAGGAAAACTACTCAGCAATTAAAAAAAGAATAAATTTGCAATATATGTAATACCTTAGATGAATCTGAAAGAGTAAAAGAGCCTAGTCTCAAAAGCTTAATATTGTATGATTCCATCTGCATTATATTCTCAAAAGGCCAAAACTATAGGAATGGAAAAAGGTCAGTGGTTGCAGAGGTTATGGGATGGGGTGGGCAACTGCACATGGAGAACATGAGGGAGTTTTTTGGGATGATGATAGCGTATCCTGACTGTGGTGATGGCTGCACATACTATACACATATTAAGTTGAAAAAAAATTTCTTACCAAAAGACAAAAGCCACTTTTACAGCATGAAAATTTAAAAGTAAAATTTTTAAATTACTTTTAAAATATGAATCGCAATGTCACAATTAACATGTTTTTTTAAAATCAAAAAGAAATAGATACGGAAGGATAAGTGTTAATAAATCGAAAACCTATGCATTTCCCTTTCCATGCGTGGACATTTTAGAGGCAAGAATGGAGGCTCAGAAAGAATGTCTCCAAACAGAGCAATCACTGAGTTCACTTGACACAAAATATAGGATACTTCTGAAGAATTCCATCATCGCTAGGTGATTTGTCCAGAACGAAAAGTAAATATTGGAAGAAAAATTAAATCAATAGTGCACCACAAAGGTGGTGGGTAGACAGGCCTGGACTAAGACATTTTCAGTAACAGATGATAAAAAGGAAGGTGATTTTTAAAAGCATCATTCTTTTCCCACTATGGACTTCTTTCTGTAACAGTATAGGAATAACCATCAGACCACCATGAAATCAAGTCATGAAATGTATTTTATTGTTAAAAAAAACAAATTGGTTATCTTCCCTAAATTAACTTTTCTTGTTAATGTAGTTATGTTCCTCCTTTATTTCAAGAGCTAAACCTTATTTGATTACAGGCAGACTTCAAAGAACAAAAATAAACTGTGAACAAACAGCAGGAGCCAACAGTAGTAAATAAAATTTCTCCAATCTAAATTGAAGATGATTTCTATATCTCTTACACATTTGTTTCCATCAGAAACAAAAAAATTATCTTCCTTATAATTAACTTTGGTGGAATGAATCGGACTGCATTTGTCCAAATTTGAGAAGACTGATGAGTTGTGCTGAACATTACAACTATCCACTCTGACAGGAATCACTAACAGCCATAATCGGGTCTTGATTAGACTCCACATTGTCCTTAATCATTAAGCTATATAAACAGTAAAACCATAGGAAAACTTAAAAGAGGCATACAATAAAATACATAAGTTTCTTTACATGACTAACAAAACAAAAATTTAAACAAAGGAAGAATTGCTAGGGAAAAAAATTAGAGAGTCACTTTTTTTACTAAATCAATAATTTGCCTTTAATCTGCCCCATGCATTGTTATTTTCCCTGTGGAAACTCTATTATTCTGAAAACAAGACTCTACTGGAAAGTAAATGTATTGTGACAAAAGAAGAAAATCCAGATTGATACATTATTAAAATAACCCCTATGACCTAGCCCAGTGGATTAAGGAAAGCATATCAGAGCATGCCCCCTTCTCCAGACTAAGCAGCACTGCTGTGGGGAGACAGTGATGCCAGTAGAAGTGTGTCATGCTTCCTCGGGAAAACAAAAGTTAAGAACCATTACTCCAGAGGTGGCACAGTGGTTCTGAAATGCCTATAAAATAATGTCCAGGCTCACTACTAGATACCCAGGCCACCCACAGCCTGGCTACAGCCTAACTTTCCCACCACTCCCAAAGGACAGTCAGGCTTCCGAGTCTCTGACAATGCCCTTCCCACTGCCTGAAATGTCCTTTCCCTCCTCTCTCTGAGCCTAACTCGTACTCAGCTTTATTTTTTTTTTTTTTTAAAGATTTTATTTATTTATTCGACAGAGATAGAGACAGCCAGCGAGAGAGGGAACACAAGCAGGGGAAGTGGGAGAGGAAGAAGCAGGCTCATAGCGGAGGAGCCTGATGTGGGGCTCGATCCCGTAACGCCGGGATCACGCCCTGAGCCGAAGGCAGACGCTTAACCGCTGTGCCACCCAGGTGCCCCTCGTACTCAGCTTTAAATGAATGCTCCCAGACTTCACTTCCCTAAAATGTTCTCCTCCTCAAACCAGCACTACTTCCTATAGAGTGATTTGGCCTCGTAATCATCTATTATTTTGAATTAAATATATAAGATGCTTTATCTGCCCACACAACCATCTTATAAAAAGGGGTCATATTTTATATCATTTATATCCCCAAGACAACCATTGAGTTCACTAAAGCCATTCAATAAATACTTTAATTCAATTTCCCAAAGAGATAGCCTAAAATAACCTGAATGCCAAGCATTCCAAGAACTGTCCTGTACCAAATTCAGTACTCATTAGAATTCCAAGTCATAAAGAGGAATGTTGTGTTATCTTTAAATTTATCTGCTTTTATCCAAAACTGGAATCTGTCATGATTCTATGGGACTCATAGGCAAAATATGCTACAAACTAAAGAAAGTTTTATTCATTGTACCATATTTAATATTCACCCAGACTTGCATTTTTCTCTAAAACTCTTATAACAGCTCTGAGCACGCAAGAAGCATTAGAAGAGAGACTAAGCCTATTGAGAAGAAAACTAGAAACTAAGATCATCAATCATATTCCATTTTGAATAATCTCTTTCATAAAGAGGTAAATTCTCCTAATTTCCAGAATGAATGGAATTCAATAAAGCAAAGTGAAATGTTTTAAATACATAGAAGAAATACCCTAATGAACCTTCTACCATCTGTCTTAGTAACTAAAATGATAAAAACAAGAAAAACTAAATTTTAAAAGTTGTATCAACAGCTAAAATTGAGGGGGTTTTTTCCATCTATTAGTTTGACTTTTTCTGACCCATATTTTAAAACTGCCAGCAATTCTGGAGACAGTCTTCTTCATCTAACATGCCTACTTATCAATAAAAATATTTATATTTAAAAACCCGTATTTATGAAGCAATCAAATTACACTAAAAGACTTTCTAGAAAAGGTTGCTGTTTGCCAAGAAAATTTTATTACTAAAAAACATTTTCTATTCTTTTTATTTCTTTATTTTCCCTTTTAGATTATCTGTGGAGACTTGTAAACACATCATAATCTCAAACAGTTGAGCTTTTTAAATAAAACATAAATCAATTTTAAAAAGCCAACTGTGGGGCGCCTGGGTGGCACAGCGGTTAAGCGTCTGCCTTCGGCTCAGGGCGTGATCCCAGCGTTATGGGATCGAGCCCCACATCAGGCTCCTCCGCTATGAGCCTGCTTCTTCCTCTCCCACTCCTCCTGCTTGTGTTCCCTCTCTCGCTGGCTGTCTCTCTCTCTGTCGAATAAATAAATAAAATCTTTAAAAAAAAAATAAAAAATAAAAATAAAATTAAAAAGCCAACTGCATAATTAAAACAAAATGGTACCACCACCACCATCCTTCCTAAAAGCTGTCTTTAATTTACCAACAGTCTATGTTCTAAAACTGTATTTTCAAATCAGTGTTTGAAACTCAGTACAGAGTTTCCTACTCCCATATATAAGTAAAAACAAGTTTTGGTAAGTAAAAAAAAGATTATAAAATAATATGGTATATAATCCTATTTTGTAAAACATATATGTATTGAGTGTGTTACATAAAAAGCCAAGATATGAAACAAAATATTAAAAGTGAATATCTCCTTCCCTAAAACCCATACCTCCAGTCTAATCATGAGGAAAACATCAGACAAACCCAAACGAAGGAAAACTCTATGAAATAACCGATCAGGGGTGCCTGGGGGGCTAACTCAGTTAAGTGTCCAACTCTTGGGTTTGGCTCAGGTCCTGATCTCAGGGTCATGAGACGGAGCCCCGCAAAGGGCTCTACGCTCAGCGTGCTGTCCGAAGGAAGGAAGGGAGGAGAGAAAAAAGGAAAGAAAGAGAGAAATACCTGACCGGGGCTCTTCAAAACTGTCACAAAAGCAATTAAACTCTGAAAAACGGTCATAGCCCAGGAAACATGAAAACTACATTCAACATGGATCCTGAATGGATCTGTGAACAGAGAAAGGGCTTTAGTGGAAAAACTAGGAAAATCCAAATAAAATTTGGATATTAGTTAACACTAATGTTCCAATGAAGGATTCTTAGATTTGACAAATGTACCACAGAAATGTAAGGTATTAACAATGGGGAACTACTTCTTGAGAAAATTTTGACTTGCAAAAGAGGGGGGACAGGTATGGTGACTGTGAATTAGAATATTTACCCTGCTTTTAGATAAGCTGCATAAATCAATCTCTGCTCAAGTATAAACTAAAAAAAAAACAACAACAATAAAAAAACCAATGGGGAAAACTGGGTGAAGAGTACATGAGAACTCTGGCCTATATTTACCTTTACAACTTTTCTGTAAATCTAAAATTATTCCAAAATTAAAAGTTTATTTAAAAAATTAAAGTGGATGTCTCTGAGTGGGGGATTATGGATTTTTTTATTCATCTGCATTTTTCAACAGACAACATGCTTCACGGTCATGGAAGGCAGCTATGCTCACCACTATAATCACCAACACTGTACCATGCTTCACTGTCATGAAAAACAAAAAGGGGAGGGGTAACTATTCTAGATTTTTAAAAAACTAAGCAGGGGAGCCTGGGTGGCTTGGTCAGTTACATGTCTCACTCTTGGTTTCAGCTCAGGTCATGATCTCAGGGTCCTGGGATCGAGCCCTAGAACAGGCTCTGAGCTCTGCTTGGGATTCTCACCCCCTGTCTCTCTCTCTCTCTCTCTCTCTCTGCCCCTCCCCCAAATCTCGCATACTCTCTCAAATAAATAAATAAAAACTAAAAAAAAACTAAAGAGATATAATAACCTAAAGAAATAAAATACATTTTGGGGACAATGGGGAAACTTACTGAGAATTGATATTTGATAGTATAACCATTAGTATTACTGAATTCTTAGGTGTGATACTGGTATTATGTTTATGAAGAAAACTGTCCGAATACTTAGGAGATACAGTTGACCCTTCCAGTGCTGAACCCCATGAAGTGAAAAACCTGTGCATAACTGACTCCCCAAAAACTTAACTATAACCTACTGTTGACCAGAAGCCTTACCACTAACAGTCAATTAACACATACTTTGTATGTATCTTATATAAAGTATTCTTAGAATTCAGGAAACTATAGAAAAGAGAATGTTATTAAAAGAATCACAAGAGGGACACCCGGCTGGCTCAGTCAGTAGAGCATGCAACTCTTGATCTCGACCTCCACGTTGGGTGTAGAGATTACTTAAATAAATAAATCTTTAAAAAAGAAGAAGAAGGAATCACAAGGAACAGAAAACACATTTACTGTACTGTAAAAACTCCATGTATGAATGGACCCGCACAATTCAAACCCATATGAATGAAGTACCATCTAATATGTCTGCCACTAACTTTCAACTGGCTCTGAAAAAAAAAAGAAAAAACTCTATTTAGACAGAGAAAGAGAGAAAGCAAATTATGGCAAATGTTAACAACTGAGTGTTGATACTAGTCTTTCAACTTTCCTATAGGCATAAACATTTTCATAATATAAATTAAACTAATGGTTTTCTGGGGGCACCGGGGTGGCTCAGTCGTTAAGCGTCTGCCTTGGGCCCAGGGCATGATCCCAGGGTCCTGAGATCAAGCCCCGCATCGGGCTCCCTGATCTACTGGGAGCCTGCTTCTTCCTCTCCCACTCCCCCTGCTTGTGTTCCCTCTCTCACTGGCTATCTCTCTCTCTGTCGAATAAATAAATAAAATCTTTTTTTTTTTTTTAAAGATTTTATTTATTTATTTGACAGGGATAGAGACAGCCAGCGAGAGAGGGAACACAAGCAGGGTGGGTGGGAGAGGAAGAAGCAGGCTCACAGGAGGAGCCTGATGCGGGGCTCGATCCCATAACACCGGGATCACGCCCTGAGCCGAAGGCAGATGCTTAACCACTGTGCCACCCAGGCGCCCCAATAAATAAAATCTTTTAATAAATAAATAACCAATGATTTTCCCTAACTTAAAAAAGTGACTTGAAACCCAAACTAATCCAGGGGCGCCTGGGTGCCTCGGTTGGTTAAACAACCAACTCTTTGTTTCAGCTCATGAAATGATCTCAGGGTCATGAGATCGACCACGCTGGATACTGGGCTTGGAGCCTGCTTGAGGTTCTCCTTCTCCCTCTATCCCTCCCCCCACTACTGCTCTCACTCGCACGTGCACTCTTGCTCTCTCTCTCAAAAAACAAAACAAAAAAAAGCCCAGAAAATAACAAGTGTTGGTGAGGATGCAGAGAAATACACTGCTAGTGGGACATAAAATGGTGCTACTACTATGGAAAACAGTATGGTGGTTCCTCAAAAAATTAAACATAGAATTACCACAGGAGCCAGCAATTCCACTTCTGGGTTAATATCCAAAAGAACTAAAAGCAGGGACTCAAAACACATACTTGTATACCCATGTTTGTAGCAGCATTATTCACATCAGCCAACAGGTGGAAGTAACCCCAGTGTCTATTAACAGGTGAATGGAGGGGCGTTTGGGAGGTTCAGTGGGTTAAGGGTCTGCCTCCAGCTCAGGCAGTGATCCAGGGTCCGGGGATGGAGCCCCGTGACAGGCTCCTTGCTCGGCAGGGAGCCTGCTTCTCCCTCTCCCCTGCTCATGCGCTCGCGCGCGCGCGCTCTCTCTCTCTCAAATAAATAAAATCTTTAAAAAAACAAACAGATGAATGGATTAAAAATGTGGTGTTACATACAATGGCATATTATTTAGCCTTAAAAAGGAAGGAAATGCTGACATATGCTACAATATAGGTGAAACTTGAAGACATTATGCTAAGTGAAGAGAACCAGACTACAAAAGGACAATGTATGATTGTACATTATATGAGGGACCTAGAATAGCCAAATTCATAGAGACAGAAAGAAGAATGCTGGTTGCCAGGCGCTTGAAGGAGGGGTAAATGGAGAGTTATTGTTTAATGGGTACAGAGTTTCAGTTTGGGGCAATGAAAGAGTTTTGGAGACCGATGCCGGGGACAGTCCCACAAAAATGTGAATGTACCTACTGCCACTGAACTGTGTGGATAAAATGATACTTTTATGTTATTCCTATTTAACCGAAATTTCTAAAAAAAACAAATACACAAGCCTTCATACTCTCCTTATAAGCAGTGTGGCCCATGTCCTAATCCAGATGCTAACTTAAGAACTCCTTATTGCTCATTTCCCAGTATGCCCTACAGCTGAAGAAGAACTGAGAGCTCGCAAAGCCAAAGCCAGAGCCAGTGCCAAAGGTGGAAAATTAGTCCCACTAAATAAATTTGGAAAAGCCAATGCACAAGGCCAAGTCCAGAGTAGTTGGCGAGAGGCAGGCTAGGGACGAGAAGGCAAGGGCAGAAAGCAGAGACTCTCTCAGGACAGGGGCAGCTGATGAGACTGGTAAGGACAGCACAGTGGTGAGAATGGGGAAGAAGAACAGAGAAGAACAGAAAGTAGGAGAGATCAGAGAAGGGAATTCCCCTGGGATAAGGGAGGGGACGTGGAGGAAAAGGTAAAAGAGAATTTTAAGAAGGGGATTCACTCAAGAAGAGATTTTGCCCAAGTGTCAGCAGAAAAATGACCTCCTTCCATTGAGGCAGTCATGTGCATCCAAACAGACCAAGAAAATTGATAAAGCCTATGAAAAGTTAGGAGGAAAAATATTTTCCTATGAAAGACTACTACTATGCTGCCACCTCCAGAAAACTAATGACTTTTTTTTTATTGGCTTTTTTACAAGAAGAAAACACTTATTTGTTTACAAATAATTTCAACATGGGCCCACCTTTTTTTCTTTTTAAGATTTATTTGAGAGAGAGGGAGAGCACATGCACACACACGTGCGGAGGAGAGGGAGAGTGAGAATCCCAAGCGTATTCCACACTGAGCGTGGAGCCCCGATACAGGGCTCGATCCCACAACCCTGAGATCATGATCTGAGCTGAAATCAAGAGTTAGACGTTTAACCGACTGAGTCACCCAGGCGCCCCTCCCTGGGCCTACCTTTTTATTTGTATCAAACACCAGTAAGCCATGAATGAGTTTTAAATGTTCTATGGGATAGTGGTTAAGAGTATATAGGCTTGAAACCAGATCTGCCTGAATTTCAATCCTGGCATTGCAACCTGAGACAATCTACATAAAAATTTGCCTCGATTTACAAATCTGTAAAATAGGGATAACAACAGTATCAACCTCACAGCACTCTTGCGAGAATTAATCAGGTTAAATTATAAAAGTACTTAGAACAGTACCTGGCCCACTGTTATAGAAGCATTAGCTCACTATTATCCTCCAAATCTAAAATATGAGCTCCGTGGGAGCTAGGATTTTGTCTGTTTTGTTCACTGTTGAAGCCCCAGGTTCCTGACATAAGTATGTGCTGAAAAATACAAAGTTGTTGAATAAGATAAACTTTAAGACAGCAACACAGAATCCCAAAGTTGAATAGCACTCTAAAATCTACATCATAGTTTAGCCTCAAAGTTTAGAGTTCATAGAAGGTTTTTTGAGTGATTCTGCAAAGGTGATATCATTATCTCCATCTCACAAACTAAGACTCAAAAGACTTAAGTGATTTGCCCAAAACCACAAAGTCTGAGGCAGAACAGGATTCTGGCAGTTAAATCTACTTCTCTTCCCTCTAGACCATACCCAGATAGCTCAAAACATACCCTATTAAACTGTTCAAATCCTCCCTACCTGCAAATGCCCCAAGTTTAAGGTCACCAACACACTTCACCTTCACATTTGCTTTAAAGCGTCGGACGGGGAGGGAAGAAACAGATGACACAACACAAACAACTGTTCAAGTTGGACAAGGGGTACAGTGGGACTGATGATACTCTTTCCCCACTTCCCGTATGTTTGAAAGTTTCCATAATAAAAACTTTTAACTAAGCGGTGCCTGGGTAGCTCAGTTAGTTGCGTCTGCCTTTGGCTGAGCTCATGATTCCCGAGTCCCGGGATCAAGCCCAGTGTCCGGCTCCATGCTCGGCCAAGAGTCTGCTGCTCCCTCTCCCTCTGCTCCTCCCCACCCCCGCATGCTCCCACGCTCACTCTCTCACACAAATAAGTAAAAGCTTTTTAAAAAAAATTTTTAGGGGTGCCTGGGTGGCACAGTCGTTAAGCGTCTACCGTCAGCTCAGAGCGTGATCCCAGCGATCTGGGATTGAGCCCCACATCACACTTCTCTGCTAGGAGCCTGCTTCTTCCTCTCCCACTCCCCCTGCTTGTGTTCCCTCTCTCGCTGGCTGTCTCTCTCTCTCTGTCAAATAAACAAATAAAATCTTTAAATAAATAAATAAATAAGAATTTTTAATTAAAAATAAAGTCCTCATTCCCCAACATAAACTCTGCCACTTCCAGCCTTCTACTGAGCACACCACCTGGGTGTGAGGAAAACATCCCAGATGAGAACCTTCAGCACTTTGCAGTGAGAGGCAGGGAAGAGAACACTGGCCTGGGAATCAGGAAGCTTCATCTGTGCTCGGCTTTACTAATAAGTGTGAGACCTCACTGGTTCCTCTATTACCTCTAGGCCCCAAACTTCCTCCTCTGTTCCTTCGAAGATTAAAATTCTGATTTCACCTTTCTACTCACTCCCTGAACTCAACAAACAAAACCAAATTCATCTTTCCTCTATTCCAAACCCCTAAGACCTGTTCTTCCTCCTGACTTCCCTATTCCTGATGCCTATTCTGCCAGCCACTCAAGCCTGAAAATCGCAACATCACCTCTAACTTGAGACACGGAACTAACTGTTCCCTTCCCCTCCGACCTAATCAGTCACCACGTCTCTCTGCTCAACCTCCAAAATATCTCCTGAATGCACTGCCCGCCTCCTCTTCATTCCCAAGGCCATCGATTCAATTCAGGCCCTCCTCATCGTCCCTCACTTGGGACTACTATCATGAATGCAACTAAAGTCCCTCTCACGCGCGCCTGGGTGGCTCAGTCGCTTAAGCATCTGCCTTTGCCTCAGGTCATGATCCTGGAGTCCCAGAATCCAGCCGCATCATGCTCCCTGCTCAGCGAGGAGTCTGCTTCTCCCTCTGACCCTCCCCCCACTCATTCTCTCTCTCAAATAAATAAAATCTTAAGGAAGGAAGGAAGGAAGGAAGGAAGGAAGGAAGGAAGGAAGGAAGGAAGGGAGGGAGGAAGCCCCCCTCTCTGTTTCTCCTCACTACCAATCTATCCTCAGTCTGGCATTTAAGACTCTCCAACACCCAGTCCTGACCTCTCAGCAGCCTCACCTTCCACTATGCTCCTTTATGTCTCCCAGGGTCCAAGTGGTTTGGACATGCGGTTTCCTGGTGTCCACCTCATTTGTGACACCACTCCCCCACCTCTGCCCAAGCTATTCTTCCCTCTAGAATGCCCTCTTCTCTCCATTGCTTCTCATCTTCATGGCAGTGCTATTTAAATACCACTTCTTCAGCTGAAGTGTTCCCTGATATCCCCAAGGGGGCAGTATCACACCCTCTACTTAACCACTAAGCACCTTAGCTGAACCTCTTTTAGAGCACCTAAGAAACTCCTATTAGTCCTTTCATTTTCTGGTGCCCCTAATCTTCCTACCAGATAATTCGTTCCTTGTCAGTAGGAAATATGTCTTATTCATCTTTGTATTCCTCAGAACAGAGCTTCCCAAAGACTGCCAAAGGTATAGTGGCATGCCATGAATGAGTTAAAGATGTTACAGTGATCCCCACAGTCCTCCAGGCGGTCACAAAGGACTTCAGCAGCCAGACTCCCCACTGGTCAAGTCTCAAGCATTCTCAACTACCTCCTCCTTCAACCAGGCAGACACCGCAATAACTTGGAGGCAAAGAAAGCAAAGCGGCACACTGGACACAGTGATGCCCAATAAACGTCTGCGGAACCTGTTCCCCCTCAACCACTATCTCCGAGATCACTCAGTACCCAGGCCTCTTCGAACACTTCCACTGAATATGTTCTGGTTATCTTTTTAATAATCACCGGTTTATTAGCTGGCTACACTTGCCTTACCATCCAAAGCTCACATCAATACTGTATTGCATAAAATAGCAGAGGATATGCACAAACAATTCACTGTGAAGAGACTCAAAGGGTAAAATTCAACATTATAGAACAAAGAAGTGCAAATGCCACTTTATACTACTAAATAAGCAAAAACTTTTAAGGAAAATACGTATTTCTGTCCAGCTATGGTAAAACAGGTGTATCCATTTAACTGTTAGAAGTACCAACTGGTACAACATTCCTAAAAAGCTGTATGGCAATACATACAAAAAGCCACAAAAACACTCAGTCCCATTTAACACTATACACTCAGAAATACACCCTAAAAATACAATTAGTCAAAACAATAATACCAATAATATCTACAATAATGTAAAGTATTAAGTGAAAACCAGGGAGCAGCACAAATACCTGACATTGAAAGATTTACGTAAATTATGGGAGCATGACTTGATGAAATATTTTGCAGCCTTTCAAAATGTAAGCATACAGGGGCGCCTGGGTGACTCAGTTGTTTGACCGTTGGACTCTTATTTTGGCTCAAGTCATGACTCCGGGTTGTGAGATGGAGCCCCACAGTCAGGCTCCACGCTCCCTCTTCCTCTGCCCCTCCCCTCACTCACATGCGTGCACACACTCTCTCTCTCGAATAAATAAATCTTTTTAAAAAAGCATATAAACTAAAATTGTGACACTTATAACATGGAAATGTTCCATGACCTAATAAGTAGAAAACATTCAAACTGCACACACCATAATTAACCATGAGTAAAAAATATATACATGTGTATATGCACATATATATACATACATATGTTTACATATAAAAATACATTATTTTAATGGAACACCAAAACAAAACCAACTATTTTGGGGTGATAATCTAAATATTTAACAATTTATTTATTATCTATTCTTCTGAACTTAAAAAAGAAAAGTTCCACCATACTAAGGAAACAGAAGGGTTTCAGGATACAAGCTTGACAGAGCCTCAAAAAGAGGTCCACCCCTCCCTTCCACTGCTCATTTTGGCCTTAACTGAGAACTCTCATGCATTCCTTTTCACAATGACCTCTATATGACACCCCCAGACCCCAGCTTTCCAAGGCCAACAAGCCACCTAAACTGTTTTGAACTCCCCAATCATGCAAAACAAACAAAGTCTAAAACAAAGAATGTCTACAACTGTGCGTTACTTTAGCAATCAGCAAGTAGCCAAGCCCAAATTCAATTATAAGCCCTGGAGTATACAGTACTGTCACATTCAAGTTTCTGGGATTCTCAAAGCCAACTTGCTGACTCAGTAGTGGACTGTACCACAGTTAAAAAGCAGTATGGAATCGTGGACAAATCAAAGAACCAAGGGCCAGGTACAAAGAACTGAAAACTAAAAACTCCAGCCTAAAGCAGATGGGTAAAAAGTAGCTGGCCATGTCTTACAAATCTCACCCAGCCAGAGTCCATAAGGCAGGATGGCAAGTCATTTTATTAACAGATGAAGCTTTCTTCAGCTGCTGAGGTCTAACAAAAGACTAGTACTGAAAATATATCAAAATGTAATTTTCAGCACTGATGCCCCACAAGGATAATATTAAAGCAGTCTTCTAATTGTTTTTTCTGTAGTATCACCATTGTCTAAGTTTAATAATGAAAGACCAAGATACAATAATGGAACCAAAAAAATCAGTTACTGTGAATCAGAAATAATAAAGACTAAATTGCCTTTCTTAGAAGGGCATTTCAGCAAAAGATAAATTGAAGGACTAATAAATAAACATAACCATTAGGAAAAAAGTTTAACCTTTTGTTTCTATTGCTGTGTTCTCAGTATCTAGACTCTCAGAAATGCGGATATATACAATCATCCATGACAATACATACACAGCAGATACCAGGATAAACAAACTATTCAATACTTAACCAAGTTCATCAGAGCACAGGGCGATTACCACTCCAGAATGTTGACACAAAAACTGAAGGGCCTCTCAAGCTCCAATCATATGCAGATAGAATGAGCCCCTGTGCGGTTACTCATTCAGAACATGAGTGGAAGATTAACCTACCCTCACTTCTCTTCAAACAAACTCCGACAAAGCGGCAAGCAGTCTCTTCAGAGGATGTTCATCGTCATCCCGTCTGTTACAGGAGCCTGTTCAGCCCGGACCTGCGTCTTCAGGATTCCACGGTCTTACTACTGACCAACATCACTCCACCCGGTCCCACTTTACTCTTCCTGGACAGACTGGCCCTCTAGATTAAGTCTCTCCTGTCGCCTTCTCAGGCATTACCAAGCTCTTGTTTTCTAAGCAAAGCTCTCCTAAACCTGACTCACCTGCAGTTCACTGCACTGGGGATCACCCAAATAGCCCATCAGAGCTCTTTATAATTTCTGAAAGAGAGAAAAGGAAGCGTTTAAATACATAGTAGAAATCACCATTGCTGATGTATCAGTTGTGAAGCATTTGTATCCAGTATTCACAGCATATGGTCTTTTGGTCCACAGTATTTCAGTAAAATGTAGCATACCCAGCCAGGACCAAAAGTCCTGAGATAAGAGACCAGAGATAAAACTTTGGTTTATTGTTGCTATTACTTAGCTGTGTGACCTTGGGCAAGTCACTTGACTTCTGCAGGCCTAAATTTCCTCATCTGGAAAATAAAACACACTAGATAGAAGTAGCAGAGCACATTACAATGGAAAGAGCACAGGCTCTCCAAGACAGAACACCAGCACCACAACTTACCAGTCTTATGACATTGGTTAGCTAGTTCACATTTGGCCTAAATTTCCTCCTCTGCAAAACGGAAATAACAACTATCTTAGGGTTGTTATGAGAATTAAAGGAGAGATAATGAGTTGTAAAAAGCCTATAGTAAACATACTATGCAGTTTATCATAAAATTCTACAGATGGTAATTACCATCATTACCCCCAGCCCTAAGGTTATAGAATTCAATTCACAAATATTTATTTCCTTAAAAGATCAACAAATCAAAACTGTACCAACCTGACAAAAGAATTAACTGTTTCACTAACAATTCGATTACAGTTCTCTTAAACTAATGGTAGTTAAGATTACCAATATTACTTAACATCACAGGAAATAGGAGAATAGTCCCTGTGTAACATCTAAACTGGGTTCAGTGCTCATGCCTTCCCTGACTTCTCCCTCTGCTTTCTCTAGTCCTAGTGTACCCCAGCAACAGCGAGGTCTTCCAAAAGCCAAATGACACCAACTGTTTTCAATGGTCAGCTGACGGGAACGCAACTAAAGACGGAGAAAGGGGAACAAAGTCTTATTATTATCTTTTTTTAATCTTTTTTAGTGGGCACCTGGGTGGCTCAGCCAGTTAAGCATCTGCCTTCGGCTCAGATCATGATCCCAGGGTCCTGGGATAGAGTCCATCTGCTTCTCTGCTCAATGGGGAGTCTGCTTCTCGCTCTCCCTCTGCCTGCCACTCCCCCTACTTGTGCTCGCTCGCTCTCTCTCTCTCAAATAAATTAATTAAATCTTAAAAAAAATAAAAATAAATCTTTTTAACTTTATATACTTAAGTACTGTTCAGTTTTGTTTACCATAGCATGCATCAGTTTTTGCATAAAAACAACTGTTTAAGGGGCACCTGGAGGGCTCAGTAGGTTGAGTGTCTGCCTTCGGCTCAGGTCAGGATCTCGGGGTCCTGGGATCAAGCCCCGCATTGGGCTCCCTACTCAGCGGGGAGTCTGCTTCCCCCCTCTCCCTCTGTGATCTCTCTAGCTCTCTCTCAAATAAGGAAATAAAATCTTCAAAAATAAAAAAACAACTGTTTAGAACTATATTAATTATACATATTGCCCAGTGACAGGAAGCTCGCCTTACAGGAATATTTTCACTGCAAGGAGAATTTCCACAGAAGAGAGCAAAAAGGCAAATTCAGATGTGCTGAGAACACCTAAAATATGGCACAGAAATAACAAAAATCACAAACATTCACACTTCAGAATGGTTCAGTCAAAAAATATGCCATGCATTCTTTGAAAATCTAATGATGAATCAGGGGGTTTTTGGTTCAAAAGCAAGACGAATATACAAGCTCTGGTTTTACCAGACAACTTCCTGCTCTTAGAGAAAATGACCCAGTACAATTTATACAAGTAAACAAGTTGGTATGACTATCTGGCAGTATGTTGAAAACTTTCAATTTGTTTTAGACAATTGATAGCTTTTAAAAAGTGTATTATGCATACTTATATATTTAATATATATAAATTAAAAGTCTTCATGTTACATCTACAGTATTATTTTTTAAAAAGGAATATTAACTCTATTAAATTCAGGATTACTCAAAAGTATTATCTCGGCCACTCCTGAAGTGACAAACCACTGTGTTTTATGTTGCTTCTAGCCAATGCTACATAAATCCTGACTACACCCACCAATTTAAACGAACTGTAAGCTGGTGTGGCCGGCCACATTCTCCACACATAACATAGTTCTTTCCCAGAAAACAGTTCAAAATATTACTTAGAAATCAAATTATATTTGAATGTACACTTAATCTAAGTTTATGAAAACAAACAACCAGACAATTTGCTTATAATTTTTAAGTAGCTCCTCACCCTATCTTGTTTATCAACAAGTTGATAAACTTGACCCAAAATCCTCTATGCATTTGAAACAACAGGCAAAGATATTTCTTGTGCTAAGCCAGTATTTGGATCTTAACTATAGCCTGACAATTATAAACTAACTTTTATTTACTATTAATGCCAAGCCTACCTCTTTAACAGGGAATAAAAATGCATGTATAAGATCCGGTCTACTTATTTGTAGGTCCCTCTGCAATATTCTTAGCCTCTCATGAATATGCTGGGTATTTTTAAACTACACAAGGCCCTCTGAAGTAGGAATGATCTCTCCTGTTGTTTTGGCATCACTCCCCTCCCCAGTAAAAACACTGGACAGTCCATAAATGTATACAGACTTTATAATGTGGACTGAATATTTTTGATATTAGAAAATGAAAAATCTTCCTAACAGTGGCAAAAGTCAAAGTTTACCACCTGATGGAGAGGTACTTAATGACTCCCCAAAACGACAGCCTTACCTAAAAATAGTGTCCTAGCTTCCCAGCCAAAAGGATAGACTAAAAAAGCTATGTCTTTATTCAGCTACAAGACACCGTCTTCAACTTAGCACCGACCTTTAATACTATGGTATTTCCTATTTTATAATACTCTGTGTAACAACCTGTTTGATAACCAACCACTAACTTTGTTTTGAAGTGAATACTTGTGCTTCACATGGTCTAAAGGTGTGAATATTGTGGAAAATGTCTTGACACAATTCAGGCCAAACAACACTAGCCACAAGAGATTACCAATTTCTGAATACTCAATTTGTTTAAGTTTTTATTTTATTTTTATTTTTTATTTTTTTAGTATTCTCTACACCCAAGATGGAGGTCAAACTCACAACCCAGAGATCAAGAATCTCATGCTCTTCCAACTGAGCCAGTCAGATGGCCCTTAAGTATTTAATTTTCAGACTACAAATGAGTATCTCCATCGGCTAAGAAGCAGTGCACTGGTTCCTCTCCACAAAGTAATCTGTAAATTTAAACAGATAAATAAAAAGAAAAGATTCTGATTGGAAGGTCTAAGGCATGAATATGCCTCCATCTGCAAGCTGAAAATAAATAAATTTTAAAATCCACATTTGCTCTGCCAAGAATAAAAATAAAAAAATATATAATACACACAAGCGCTGAGTTTCAAACACAAGCAAATGTGTCATATGCACTTACAAAAGGATCTTGATTTACGTCCACCTTCCTCTCCCAAGTTTTGTTTTTGTTTTTTGTTTTTTTGTAAGGCAAAATGTCAATAGAATGCCTCAATCTGGAAAAAAATAAAGCACAGCTTATTTTTCTTAATCAGATGTTCTTATTGATAGGCAAAGTTTGTGAGAGGATTTCAAAATCCAAAGGCTACCCATATGTGTTGGGGAAAACACACACACACACACACACACACACACACACACACAAATCTACAATGGGCCCTAATAACTTTACATTTTCTCAATAAACCATAATAAAATATTTTTAATGAGAAAATTGCTTGTGAAAAACATAAAATTAGCAAACTTCTCTCCTCCTCCCCATTATAGAATACTAACTGTTCACTAACACTTTATCAATAATGTCCTTTAAATCCAAAGCATTAATAGTTAAAGCAGCACTTCCAATTCATACACCACGTGACCAGAAAATAATAACAAACCAGTCTTATCCCCTAAAAAACTAAATAAAACTCAACACTATCGTTTTTATTACAAAATAACTATGGGAGAGACAAACTATTCCCTTTTTCAGAAAATAAAAGGAGTGACTGATGTCTAAAATCAATCTTTCCAATGGAAAGGGTGTTCCTGACAAGAGTCCCAGTAACTTGGACACACAAAATCCACATAAACAATCACTAACACTCAATGTAGGGTATGTGACAGACACCAATACACATATGAAATTAAGACATCCAATTAAAGTTACACAAGGAAATTTACATATAATTACCCCTGGTGAAGATACTGATCAAGGATAACTGCAAATAACATTTGGCTCTGTATAAGTTCCACTGTGGTTAAGTACCGTTGCAACAACTTACAAGTTTGGTACATTTGACACATTTTTCCTTTCTAAAGCTAGCCCTGCCTACACACCCATTTGACTGACTGAGATATTTGGAAAATAAAGATGGTCCCATCAAATTACTTAATTTCAGCCTCATCCTTATGCATTGATTAAAATAAAGAAGGGAAAATGGTAAATCATTCTTAACTGCAATCTCACCTTACACATCTCACCAGCACTGTAGTTCTTTAGTGATCAATTACTTCATCCAATTCCTGAGGCAAACAGAAAAGTAAAATGTGTCTGTACACCACCAATAACAGACGCGATCAGTAGCAAATACTTCATCAACCCCAAGTGAGAGGGCTTCTAAATTTCAAATGGAAAAAGTTACCAAAATGGTACAGTATGCAGTTCTGTAAATGATTGCTTGCTTTCAAATAAAAAATTTCCTTTCTGTGTGATGGAAGAGTAGACTATAAAACGCTTTTAAGATCCAAAACGTAAAAAAAAAAAAAAAAACACAAACCCACACACAAACCCCATCCCCATCTCAAGAAGAAAAAAAGAAATGAAGGGCAAGAAACCTCATTAATATAAGTTTAAGAGAGGGCAAAATTAAGAACAAACTAGCCAGGACAACTCCTCCCCCCCAACCCCACACCCCCACCCACACCCGGCATCCACCGTCTCCAAAGTTATACATATTATATTAACGATTTGCCTGAAAAGTCGAAGTTGTGAGGGAGAAGAAATAACAATTTTGAGTTTCAAACAAAACCTGAGGATCTCAATCCAAGAACCACCCTAAGACCCTGGCTGCCAGCCCTGTCTGAAGGATCCTCAGCGAAGGAGAGGGTGCAGAAAGCCCAAATAATCTGGGGGTAGAAGAACCAAAGTTCCCTAAATAAAACTGCAGTCCCTTAGCCCTGGAGAAGGGAAGTCTTAAAAGAATCTCCCAGGAAAAGCTAGTCTGTTTTTATTTTTGTTGATGTGCTTGTGAGCCAATGAGAATTTCCGAGGAGGGGGCGGAGAGAGGGGGGGAAAAAGTGAAGCTCAGGCAACAGCCCCCGGCGGGGGAGGGAGGGGGCGCACCCCTGACCCACTTTTGCCCACGCCCACCCTCGGCCCCCGCCCCACAGCCGCAAGTCCGAGCCCTGAGGGGGCGATCAAGCGGGGCGTGGGAGGCCCGCACCCTCCCCACCCCCAGCCGCGACCCGGAGGAGGGGAGCGCGCTAGGCGGCTCGACCCCCCTCCCCCAAGGGTGCCCGCGGCTGCAAAAACCTCCCGCAGGCTCGCGGCCCGGGTCTGCAAAGCCCCCTCCACCGCCTGGGCCCCGGGCGCCGCGGCCCCCAGCGGAGGGGAAGGGGACCGAGGAGGGGAAGAAGCTGTAAACAGCCCCAGCGTCCGGGCCTCGCCTCGAAAAGCCCCGCTTCCCAGGCCCCGCCGCGGGCCGCCTGGGTCCCCAGCCCGTCCGAGGGCCGCCTCTCCCGGGGCCCCGGGGACCGGAGGGGAGTCAGGTCTCCTCCCCAGAGGGCTCCGGCAGCTCGCGGAGCGGTCCCAGCAGCAGAGAACGGGGAAGTCAGGACTTACCTGTCATTACTTTCTACGCCATCTTGGATCCACTTGTCAACGTCCCCACAAAGCATTATGGGTAAGAAAGAGCCTTTAAAGTGACTCCCCCCCTCGGCCCCCGACTCCCGCCTCCCGCCGCCGGCGCCGCCCCTCCGGCCGCACCTCCCGCCCGGAAAGTTGCCCCGGCTGGCGGGCCGGCCCGGGCGCCTGCGGGCCGGCCCCCTCCCCTCCTCCGGGCTGTTTGCATTTAAAATTCACCCCCATTTTAAAAAGGTGGCTTTGGGTTTTCCTCTTGGCTCCTGCCCCTGGGTTCCCTTTCCCCCCACCCCTCGCCTCCACGACTGTTCCCTTTGCCCCGCCGCCCTCCTGCCCTGGCAGACACCCCACGTCTGCATTTAATCAGCCCGAGGTTTCCCTGCTGCTGGCAGCAGAGAGCTGCTCATTGATTTATTTATGCGCATTTATGCGTCTGTTACTGTTCTACATCCTCGGTGCCCGGCGGCGGGCTTCTGCGGCCGGCTCCCTGCCCCGGGGCAGCCGGGGGTCGCCTGCAGGGCCCGGGAGCCCGGCAGCACCGCAGACCAGTCGGCACTCTCAGTCCCGCATCCGCGGGCGGAAAGGTGCCTCTATCCTGGCAAAGCGTTCCGGGGCCGTCGGGCTCCAGGACCTGGGCGGACACTGTCCCCGAGTCAACCGGCGTCAACGCGCGTTTGGGGGTTGGGGGAGAAGTAAAAAGCTAAATGCAACTTTTACCCATTTGATCTCCCTCCTGCTGTCTCCTCCCCTCGACCGGTAACATGATCCGCGACCCTCTAGGTGGGGACCCCTCCCCTAGGAATGTGGCATTGGGCACTGCCGAGTCCACCCTTTCGCATTCCAGGCAGAATGTGGACTGTGACTTCCCGGGGCAGGTAACTCGGGGGGCTCAGGATGCGGGATCCGACACGGACGGGAGGCGCGCCAGGGCTCTGGGACAGAGTCCGCAAGAGGAGAGGGTCCGGGGCTGGGAGGAAGGTGCCCCCACCTGGGTCCACCTGCCGGATCCCAGCGGGGAGGCGAGCCCTACAGGTTGGGCAAGGGGAGGATTTACCCGCGCCACTCCCGCCTGGGAATTGGGGGGGGACACCCGGAGTCGCCCGTCTGCGACGGGGTGCGCTGTTAAGTAGGGGGCCCAGAGACCACGCGGGGCGGGCAACTCCGCAGCCCACGCACGCCTCCCGGGCCTCTGCCCCCGCCCGCGGGCTGTTTGCAAGGCGCGGAGCTCTCCCCGGTACCCGCGGCGGGCTTTTGCGTTGCGCGGAGCAAGCAGAGCACTCTCCCGCACCCTCGCGCGGTGGTCCCATGCCCCCTGGAGCCGCTTGGTCAGACCCCAGCTCTCTCCCTTCCCAGGGACTCTGGTACTCTGCTTTGCAGACTTTGGGAGCCTGCTCTGGTTGCTTTTTTTTCCCTCCCAACCAAGCTTTTACAAAGAGGTGTCCAAGGGAAAATCCTCTAGGACATCAATGCTTGCGAAATTGTGTTCGGTACTAAATGTTGTTGAGGGGTTCTGAAATTAAAAGAATGCCCAGGTATTAAGCCCCACTCTTCGGGTGCCTAGGGCCTGGGGTCTATCCTTGGGCTTTGCTCCCCGCCCCAGACCCTATGACAACTTCTCTCTCACCGCCTTTCCCTCCTGGAACCTGGATAGTTGCTGACACGAGCCCTGCCCCCAGGGAGAAAAAAAAAAAAAAAGGCAAAAAAAACCCAAAAAAAACTCCACCAGGCAATTGTCCCGGCCAGATGAGTAGAGTGAGGTGTAGACTCATTAAGGGATTGGCCCGGGGTCAGCCATGAGGGAGGGAACAAGGTAATGAGTCACTCCCAGCCGGCACAGAACGGGGCGTGCTGGGGAGGGACCTCCCCTGAGTCACCCGCTTCTCGGAGCTTGGGAAACTGAAGCCTGGAGCCAGGTTCTTAGCTGTTCCAGCACAGGCAGCCACGCGGGACGTGTGGACCAGAGCGAGGGGACTCAGAGGACCTTCTGCTGCTGTCCTCTGAAAAATGGGCTGCCTCTCCCATCTAAAGAAGGCACCAAAGTCTCCTTTTCACAGGGTACCCTAGTTGTTCCTTTTCTAGTTCCCCTTGTGCACATGGTTAGACACTCCTATGTACTTATTTAATGGTTGCTTTGTGTTTTCATCGCACTTTAGGTGTGTGGTCTGAGTTAATGGGGGCAGGAGGGAGCAGCCAAGAACTATGCCTCCCAAAGGCTCCCTTAGTAGGTGCCTTTCATTGCCTTGCATAGGCCTTGACCCAGAGAAGTGGCACACTTTATCTGTGACTTCCAGCGCATTCATCTGCTCCCGTGTGCATCCTGGTTCATCCTTGTCCGAGACACCACCTGTTGCCTGAGCTAGATGGCCTCCTCACTCTTCTCCCTGCTTCTATTCTGCCCCCTGCAGTCCATTCTCCATCTGACCAGCCCTGTGACATGCTTGAAATGTTCCTGCCTGAGTCCTCTGCTTAACCCCATCAATGGTGGCCCATTCACAACTGGAGGAAAATCCAAATTCCTCACTGTGGCCTACAGGCTCTTGTATGAGGCAGGACGAGCTGCCTTCGCCCTCGCCATGACCCAGCACACTGGCCTTGTCTTGCCCTACAGCACCCCGAACTTCCCTACAGCGAGAACCTGGCTGCCCCACCTCTGAAGAGCATCATCTTTTCAGCTCTCAGCTCAAATGTCACCTCCTCCAAGAGAACGTCCCCGATCCTCTTAACCAAAAGAGGTTACCCACTATTCTCTTACCTTGCACTAGAAACTATCGTGTTTGTCTATTATGGGCTCCAACCTCATTAGTGTCTAAGCTGCACAAGGACACAGGCCTATCTGGCTTGTCCCCTCAGTGCCAAGACCAGGGCCTGGCACATAGACACGCAGCAAAATATCTGTGGAAGGCAGGACCACACATTTTTTCTTTAAGATTTTCTTTTTTTTTTTTTTAAGTAATCTCTGCCCCCAGCATGGGGCTCGAACTTACGACCCCAAGACTGAGTCACATGCTCTACTAACTGAGCCAGCCAGGTGCCCTTGAATGAGCAGACATTTATCAGAGCAGGGTGGTGGTGGTGAATGTGCCGGAGCATGGAATGAGGGGCTGAGGGCCGTGCCTTCCATCTCTTAAGGCCACTGTGACCATACACAGCTAGAGATGCACCATTGGGAATGGAATCGGGGAGGGGGGGCGGGCTCTTTTGCCAATAGTAATGGCGCTCCATAAACACACAGCCTCATGTAAGTCCCCAACCACTCCCTGACCCCTTCCCCCCTCCATCCCTCTTACTGGCCAACCCTTCTTTTCAACCCCAAGACTCTGTCCTTCGATCTGTCTTCTTCAGCTACAAATTTGCTCCTCCACGGTCTTCCCCGGCTCCATTCTTGGCAACTCTATCCCTGAAGTTACTCAGACCACAGTCCCTCCTGTCCTTCTCTCAAACTCCACCGTCAATCCATCTGCAAATCCTGCTTTGCCTTCAAAATGTATCCTGAATCCTACCGTTTCTCATCACCACCATCACGGCCACTCTGGTCCACACCACTGTCATCTTCTCCCCTTTCCCACCTTCCAGTGCCTTCTCAGGGTAGCTGCCACACCTGGTCTGGATAAAATGCAAATCAGATCTTTTCTCTCCTGTGCACGTGACCCTCTGATTTCCACTCTTCTCATTCAGAAGAGAAGCCAGAGTCCCACACAATCGGCCTCCTCTCCTTCCCTTGACCTAATCCCCCCACCTCTCTCACCCTTGTTCTGCCTTAGCCGTGATGGCCTCCTTTTTGAGTGTTCCCTACTTCAGTAATACATCCACATGGCTTATTCCCTCACCTGCTTCAAGGCCTTGCTCCCTCCAGGGAGTCTGCTTCTTACAGTCCTACTGCAAATTTCAATATTCCTCAAACACAGACTTTGTATTTCTTTCCCTGCTTTTCTTCCACGGCATTTATCACCTTCTAACATGATAGGTAATTTGCTTAGTTATTCAGTTTCTTGTCTATCTCTCTCCATGTGAGGACTCAGCTTGCTGATCACCAAAGACATCTGTCTGCTGCTGAGAACCACAGTCCCCAGCCGTATCCTTGAAGCTGGCTGCAGCCCTGCGACGACTTCTTACAGATGGAATCAGAGCAAAAGTATGACTGTGGAAATCTGCCTGATCAAAAGCACATGCATCATGGGGCACCTGGGTGCCTCAGTCGGGTAAACGTCCGACGCTTGGTTTCAACTCAGGTCCTCAGGTCGTGATCTCAGGGTCCTGGGATCCGCCCCGTGTTGGGCTCCATGCTCAGCGGGGAGCCTGCTTCTCCCTCCTCCTTTGCCTGTCGCTCTGTCTTCTTGTGTGTGCACTCTCTCTCTGTCAAATAAATAAATAAAATATTTTTTAAAATAATATAAAAAGGGGGCGCCTGGATGGCTCAGTTGGTTAAGCATCTGCCTTCAGCTCAGGTCACGATCCCAGGGTTCTGGGATGTGAGCACGGAGTCTGCTTCTCCCTCTGCCCCTTCCCCCACTCGCTCACTGTCTCTCTTTCTCTCTCTCTCAAATAAATAAAATCTTATAAAAATAAATAAATAAAATAAAAAGATTCTCCCTCTCCCTCTGCCCCTACCCCTTCCTTGCTTACTCACACCCTCGCACTCCCTAAAAAATAAAAAATAAAAAAAACCCCATGCATCCAACACTAAGGTGAACAGACAATAGACTTTATGACGGTAATCCACTGACAAGCTGTTGTCTATTTGCTGTAACATCTAGCATCTTAATGTCTACACCGCAGTTCCTATAGCCCGCTCGTGTGCAAGTTCAATGAAGGCGAGGATTTACCTATGTTTTGTTCATTTGTACGTTTATCCTTAGTGCCCACAACGACTTAGCATACAGTAAGTACTTAATAACTACTTGTTGAGTGAATGAATTCCCTTTTCCACAACCAATCATGAAAATTAGTGAATGGTTGACAAAGAAAGGACAATCAGAAAGACATTTTAGCTTGTTTTGCTAAAGAAGCAGAAACTGTGGGTTGCGAGAGAATGGCTACAAGGCTTTGATAAAACCACAAAGAGTTCCCTTTCATTTTGTTCCCTGTTTTCACTTTTTTCTTCTCCTTTTCTTCCTCCTACTTTTCCACCTCCTCCATCTCTATATCACCCAAGTCTTCCTTCATCCCCCCTCCTTTCGCTTTCATGAATTTTCTTCTTTCTCTTCCCACCTAATCTAGCAAGAATTTCCTACCTATTCTGAAACTTTGAAAGTCCTAGAAAAAAGCACAAGCAGGAATTTCTCTGACATCAGCCGTAGCAACATTTTTCTGATATGTCTCCTGATGCAAGGGAAATAAAAGCAAAAATAAACTATTGGGACTATATCAAAATTAAAAGCTTCTGCACAGCAAAGGAAACAATCAACAAAGCTAAAAGACGACCTACTGAAGAGGAGAAAATATTTGCAAATGACATATCCAGTAAAGGGATAGTATCTAAAACTTACAAAGAACTGATACAACTCAATACCCAAAAAACACAACATTCAATTTAAAACATTCAATTTAAAAACGGGCAGAAGTGGGGCACCTGGGTGGCTTGGTCGGTTAAGCACCTGACTCTTGATTTGGGCTCAGGTCATGGTCTCAGGATTGTGGGATCAAGTCCCACATCGGGCTCCAAGCTTTGCAGGAAGTCTGCTTGAGGTTCTTCCCCTCTCCCTCTCCTTCTACCCCTCCTCCCACTCTCTCTCTAATAAATAAATCTTAAAAGACAAATAGGCAGAAGATAGGAGCAGATGTTTCTCCAAAGAAGACAGAGAGGTGGCCAAGAGACATGAGAAGGTGCGCACCATCACTCATCAATAGGAAAATGCCGATCAAACCACGGTAAGATATTACCTCACACCTGTGAATGACTAAAATAAAAAAATAAAAAATAAGACACCAGAAACAACAAGTGCTGGGGAGGATATGGAGAAAAAGGAACCCTCGTGCACTGTTGGTGGGAATGCAAACTGGTGCAGCCACTGTGGAAAACAGTATCGAGGTTCCTCAAATAATTGCACTACTGGGTATTTACTCAAAAATTACAAGAACACTAATTCAAAGGGACATGTGTATTGCAGCGTCATTTACAACAGTCAAATGATGAAGCAGCCCAAGTGTCCACCAATAGATAAATGTATAAAGAAGAGATGGAATTACAGAGAACACGCTGCCGGTTACCAGATAGGCGGGGGCGGGGGGGGGAATGTGGGAAATAAGGTGAGGCGGATCAAGAGCACATTTAACGTGATGAGCACTGAATGACACATAGGATTGTTGAATCACTATATCGTACACCCGAAACTGATATAACATTGCATGTTAATTACGCTGAAATTAAAATTAAAAACTTCATTTTAAAAAAAAATAGTTTACTGTCTTTTGATTTGACCAGTGAGTGCTCAACTAGGATGTCTGTCACTTAAAATAGCGATGTGGGAGGGGTCCCTGGGTGGATCAGTCTATTAAGCATCCAATTCTAGATTTCAGCTCAGGTCATGGTCTCAGGGTTGGGAGATCGAGCCCCAAGCTGGGCTCCCCACACACCAGAGTCTGCTTAAGACTCCCTCTCCCTCTGCCCCTCCCTCCTTTCTCTAAAATAAATAAATCTTTACAAATAAATATGGAGAGAGAGAAGTGAGAGGTAATTTGGAGTAAAAAAATAAATAGTACATCCAGGGTGCCTGGGTGGCTCATTTGATTCAGCAGCTGACTTGACTTCAGCTCAAGTCATGATCTCAAGGTCCTGGGTTTGAGTCCTGTGTGTCAGGCTCTGCACTCAGCCGAGAGTCTGCATGATGATTTCTTTTTAAATAAAAACAAATTTAAGGGGCACCTGGGTGGCTCAGTCAGTTAAGCTGCTGCCTTTGGCTCAGGTCATGATCCCAGGGTCCTGGAATCAAGCCCCACATCCAGCTCCCTGCTCAGCGGGGAGTCTGCTTCTCCCTCTCCCCTCCACCAGCTTGTTCTCTCTCTCTCTCTTTCTCTCTCAAATAAATAGAATCTTTTTAAATAAATAAATAAAATAAAAACAAATTTAAAAAGACAAACCATGCAAAAACTAACCAAAGGAAAGTAGGCTTTCATTACTAGAGGGACTCCTTGGTGGCTCAGTCATTAAGTGTCTGCCTTCGGCTCAGGTCACGATCCCAGCGTTCTGGGATCCAGCCCCGCATCAGGCTCCCTGCTTAGCGGGAAGCCTGCTTCTCCCTCTCCCACTCCCCCTGCTTGTGTTCCCTCTCTCGCTGCCTCTCTCTGTCAAATAAATAAGCAAAATCTTTAAAAATAAAAATTTTTTTTAAAAAGCATTACTAGAAATCTTTCTGAGGGACAACTCATAATGGTAATATGCTTAATTCGCCAAGAAAATATATGACAATTGTAAATTTCTGTGAGCCTAATACACGTACCCTCAAAATATATAAAGCAAAAGCATGGACAGAATTGCAAGAAAATAGAGACAAAACTACAATTCTAGCAGAAGATCTGTGTATAAGCAACTGTTAGAACACACAGATCAGAAGTAGTAAGAAATAGATTTGGACAACTGGGTAAGCAAACTTCACCTAACAGATATATATAGAATACTGTAGTCACAACTGCAGATCACAAATCCTTTTTAAGTGAACATGGAATGTTTATGAAAATGCCAGGCAATATAGCAAGTCTCAACAAATTTCAACTGCTCTAAATTATACAGAGTACATTCTCAGACAATGATGCAATTAAGCTAGAAAATGAGAAGAAAAAAGGTGAGTAAAAAAAAAAAACAAAAACACCTACATGTTTGAAAACTGTATGCTCCTGAGTAACTTGTAGATTTTTAAAAAAATCACAGTGGGAATTAGAAAGTATCTTAAACTGAAAGGTTTTTGAAATACTACATCCTCAAGATGTAGTGAAAGCTATGCTAACGTGGAAAGTTACATTTTTCTAATGCATGTAACAGTAAGACAAGAATAAGCAGGATTTTTTGTGAGAAATTAGAAAAAACAGCTAATTAGACACAATGAAACTGCAAATAAATGGAAACATAGTCAAAAGTTAATTCTTTGGGAAGACTAATAAAATTAATAAACCCCTGGTGAGACTAATTTTAAAAAGCACAAATAATGCCAAGAAATTTAAAAAGGAACTTTTCCACAGATTTTTTTTTTAAGATTTTATTTATTTATTTGACAGAGATAGAGACATCCAGCGAGAGGGGGAACGCAAGCAGGGGGAGTGGGAGAGGAAGAAGCAGGCTCATAGCGGAGGAGCCTGATGTGGGGCTCGATCCCCATAACGCCAGGATCACGCCCTGAGCCGAAGGCAGACGCTCAACCGCTGTGCCACCCAGGCGCCCCCCACAGATTTTTTAATCATTAAAAAAGATAATGAGACAATACTGAGCAGCTTTATGCCAGTAAGTCTAAAAGTTTGATTAAAATGGACAAATTACTTAAAAACACAGTTTACCAAACTGGCACAATAAGACGCATAAAAGCTGAATAGTCCTATATCTACTGTTTAAAATTAAGCCTATAATTTAAAATCTTCAGGGGCACCTGGCTGGCTCAGCCAGGCCATAGAGGATGTGACACTTGATCTCAGGGTTGTGAGTTTGAGCCCCACATTGGGTACAGAGATGACTTCTACATTAAAAAAAAAAAAATCTTGGGGCGCCTGGGTGGCACAGCGGTTGGACATCTGCCTTCAGCTCAGGGCATGATCCCAGCGTTGTGGGATCGAGTCCCGCATCAGGCTCCTCTGCTGGGAGCCTGCTTCTTCCTCTCCCACTCCCCCTGCTTGTGTTCCCTCTCTCGCTGGCTGTCTCTATCTCTATCGAATAAATAAATAAATCTTTAAAAAAAAAATCTTAAAAAAAAAAAAAGGAAAGAAAGAAATGGCACCAATCTTAGACAAACTCCTTCAGAGAATAAGAAAAGAAAAGAAAAGAATCCTTAACTCATTCTGAGGCCAACAAAAACTTGATACCAAAAACTAAAAAAGACCAAAAAAGACCAAAAAAAAAAAAAAAAAAAGGAAAATAGGCAAATCTCA
>NC_048230.1:32244303-32254121 GCF_002007445.2 Ailuropoda melanoleuca | reverse complement strand
AAAAAAAAAAAAAAAAAGGAAAATAGGCTAATCTCATGCATAAACTTTGACGCAAAACTCCCGAACAATCAGCAAAGCGAATCCAGCAATATATAAAGATAATACCTCCTAGTCAACGTGGGCTTATTGTAGGAATGTTAGTTGGCTTACCATGTCCAAAATCATCCAATGTAATTCACCATATTACTGGACTAAAAGGGAAGAATCCTATGATCACCTTAATAGATGTAAAAATAGATGGTTTTTCTAAGATTTTATTTATTTATTTGACAGAGAGAAGGGGGGAGAGAGAGAGCACAAGCAGGGGGAGCAGCAGGCAGAGGGAGAAGCAGGCTCCCCACTGAGCATGCAGCCCGACCCGGGGCTCCATCCCAGGACCCTGGGATCATGACCTGAGCCAAAGACAGTCGCTTAACTGACTGAGCCACCCAGGAGTCCCCAATTTTTTTTAAGTATGCTCTACACAAAACGTGGCACTTGAACTCACAACCCCGAGATCAAGAGTCACACACTGCACTGACTGAGCCAGCCAGGTGTCCCTGCTTTGAGCACTCCTGTCCAGCATCATCATGAAGGACCAAGCCAGTGCAGTAAGTAGTACAAGAAAAAAGTAAAAGGTGTACCTTTGAAAAGGAAGAACTATCTTTTTTCACAAGATGACCTGATTATGTATGCAGAAAAACCCACAAATACATAATCAGAATTAATAAGTGAGTTTAGGAAGTTTGCTAATATCAATATTAAAATGTATTTCTACATAATAGCATATACTATTTAAAGCAATAACCCAGTGAACCATATAAAGCTTAAAAAGATATCACAGGGTGGGGCACCTGGGTGGCACAGCGGTTAAGCGTCTGCCTTCGGCTCAGGGCGTGATCCCAGCGTTATGGGATCGAGCCCCACATCAGGCTCCTCTGCTATGAGCCTGCTTCTTCCTCTCCCACTCCCCCTGCTTGTGTTCCCTCTCTCGCTGGCTGTCTCTATCTCTGTCAAATAAATAAATAAAATCTTTAAAAAAAAAAAAGATATCACAGGGGGCACCTGGGGGGCTCAGTCCGTGAAGTGTCTGCCTTCAGCTCAGGTCATGATCCTGGGGTCCTGAGATTGAGCCCTGCATCGGGCTCCCTACTCAGTGGGGAGCCTGCTTCTCCCTCTCCCTCTGTCCCTACCCCCCCACATGCTCCCTCTTGCACATGCGTGCTCTCTCTCTCAAATAAATCAATAAATAAAATTTTTAAAAATAAAATAGAAAGATACCATAGTGTCAAATTATACTGTGTACATAGGAATAGATCTAATGAAACATATGGCAGAGCTCTGTGTAAAACCAACCATTATTGAAAGAAATAAAGGAAAGTCTTAATAAATTGGAGTACATGATGTGTGGCAGACATGGAAATGTCACCTAGATGCCCTCAGGAAGGAACTTTCTGCTCAGATGTGGTTCACACACAGCCTCCAGCTTCCAGCTCCTTCAGGACCTGTCTCAGCTGCACGGCCGCGCACGGCCGCTTGCCTGAGGGCACCCGGGTCCCAGAGCAGCACACATCCAGTGACCGAAGGAGACAGGAACATAAAAATGCCATTACGGCCTCATGTGGGACTCACCAAAGCCCTTGGCACTGAAGGCAATGCTGCCACATTAGCGACTGAAGCTTTGTTGGGCTGGCATCACTCTTCTGCCTGCTTCCTCTGCCTGGTCTTGCTGCCTCCCCTTCCTTCCACAAGTATCGATACCTATGAACATCTCGCACCCCACACTCTGTCTTTGGCTCTGCCTCCGGAGCATCTAACCCATGACAGCTGACACCAGTAGTTTGCGAGAGCAGGCGACAAGATGGATTTGGAACAGGCTAGTGAGGAGGTCCCCATCACTGGTGTGAAGTCGGTGGGTCTCAAGACAGCCCTTGGCACAAGATGCTGGTTCTGTTGCTTACGGCCTTCCTATTGGTATGTGAGGAGAAGTGTGTCCACGTGAAGCGAAAGCCCTAGCAGATGTCAATCAGGCCCTTGGGACTTTTGGAGGAGATAACTGCTACAGAGAACACAGATTTGGATGCCGACTGATAAGCATCGTGAATGTTCTACAAGAAGACGATGAACGGTGGAGGGTAACAGGCAGTGCAAAGCCAGGTGTGAAAACCAGCCACCTCGGCTGCATGTAAGAAACTCTCACTGCCGTGGCAAGGCAGAGAAAGCTAAGGACCAAGCCAGAGATCATTAAACACCCAACGAAGGCCAAGTCTGTTATGTCAAGACTCGAGAGGGGATAAAGACCGACAGACGATGGCTCTGAAGATTTTGACTCTCTAGACTCGTGTGAACGTTCTGATCCTGCCAAAGTGGCCTGTCATCCCCACACCTCCCAGGAAGAGCTAGTGCCCCTATGTGCTGGAACCCCACCCTGCGAACAGCACTGCCCCCTGAGAATCGCCGCCTCTCGGCCACTTTGCCTGTAACTAGCTGAACACAGCCTATGCCGGCCAGAGACATGCGAAGGGACCATACCCACAAAAAGGGGGCAAGACCTCGCCAGTGACACTGGCAGCAGCCAGGGACTGCATTCCAAGAGTGCTTGGTCAAAGGGGCCAGAATATAAAATTGGATAAAGAGGAGTCTATTGACTTGAGAGAGGATGTAATGTTCCGTTAAGGATCCAGAATTGCCATGTTAGGAGGTGAAGTGAATCAAAAGATTTCGTAGGGCGCCTGGGCGGCACAGCGGTTAAGCGTTTGCCTTCAGCTCAGGGCGTGATCCCGGCGTTATGGGATCGAGTCCCACATCAGGCTCCTCTGCTATGAGCCTGCTTCTTCCTCTCCCACTCCCCCTGCTTGTGTTCCCTCTCTCACTGGCTGTCTCTATCTCTGTCGAATAAATAAATTAAAAAATCTTTAAAAAAAAAAAAAAGATTTCGGGCGGCAGGAACACTGAACAGCAAGACTCACCAAAGGTTTGTTGTGTTTCCCAGAAAGGCTCACAAGACACACGATTTACCAGGCCATAAGCAACGTGCTGGTTAGAAAGGGCACCAGCTCCACCAAGAAGTTCAATAGGGCAGGTTGTTAGAGAACCAAGAGACTGATTTTTTTTCATTTTATTTCATTTCAATTAAGTCTCATTTCAATAGCCACAAGTGGCTACCCTATCAGATAATTCAGAACCAGAAGATAATCCCCAGGGGCGCCTGGGTGGCTCAGCCGTTAAGTGTCTGCGTTCGGCTCAGGTCATGATCCCAAGGTCCTGGGATCAAGCCCCACATCAGGCTCCCTGATCAGCGGGGAGCCTCCTTCTCCTTCTCCCACCCCCCGTGCTTGTGTTCCCTCTCTCGGTGTGTCTCTTTCTATCAAATAAATAAAATCTTAAAAAAAAAAAAAAAGATAATCCCCAAAACTCTCTTACAACTCAAGGGTAAGAAGGACTTCTTAAACAGGACACAAAAAAACACTAACCAAAAGGAAAACACTAAATTTAACATTAAAATTAAGAATTTATGTACATTTTAATATATATATATTTAAGATTTTATTTATTTATTTGAGAGAGAGTGTGAGAGAGCATGAGTGGGGGTTGCAGGGTAGAGTGAAAGGGAGAAGCAGGCTCCCCAGGGAGCAGGGGACTTGATGTGGGGCTGGGATCATGACCTGAGCCAAAGGCAGACGCTTAACGACTAAGCCACCCAGGCGCCCCTAGAATTTATGTACATTTAAAGATATCATTAAAGGGGCACCTGGGTGGCTCAGTCATTGAGTGTCTGCCTTCGGCTCAGGGCGTGATCCCAGGGTCCTGGGATCAAGCCCCACATCGGACCCCCTCCTCCGATGGAAGCCTGCTTCTTCCTCTCCCACTCCCCCTGCTTGTGTTCCCTCTCTGACTGGCTGTCTCTGTCTCCCTGTCAAATAAATAAATAAATCTTTTAAAAAAATAAAAAATAAAAAAATAAAGATATCATTAAAAAAGCACAGAGGCAAGGCACAAGTGGAAAGAGATACTTGCAACACATATAAAAAAGGGCTCATATCCAGAATATATAAACAACCATAGATCAATAAAAAAAAAAAAAAACCACAAACAACCCAAAAGAAAAGTAAATAAAAGACTTCAACAGGCAGCTCACCAGAAAGGATATCCAAGTGACCAATAAACATGTTTAAAAGTGTTCAACCAATGGCTTCCTGGTTAGAAGAGCATGAGACTCTTAATATTGGGGTCGTGAGTTCAAATCCCACATAGGGTGTAGAAATTACTAAAAATAAATAAACTTAAAAAAAAAGCTGGTCGGAGCACCTCCACACTCAGCCCAGAGTCTGCTTTCCCCTCTCCCTCTGCTCCTCACCTTGCTCATTCTCTATCTCAAAGAAATAAAATCTTAAAAAAAAAAAAAAAAGCATTCAACCTCACTGTAGCCAGGGACATGCAAATGAAAATCATAATGAGACATCACCACACACCCAGCAGTATGACTAAAATCTGAAAGACTGACAGTGCAGATAGCAGTGAGAATGGGGGACAGAATCTCAAACACAGTCGGGTGGGAGTTTAAATTGGTGCGACCACTCTGAAAAACTGGCAATATCTACTGAAGTTGCCCATGCTCTATAACCCAGCGATCTCGCTTCAGGAACACGCCCAACAGAAATAAGGGAACTTGTGTATCAAAAGACATACACAGGAGCGTTCATAGCATCCTTATTTATAATTGCCAAAAGTTGAATAAAACCTGTAAGCTGGCTCAGTAAGTGGAATGTGCAACTCTTGATCTTGGCGTTGTAAATTCAAGCCCCATAGTGGGTGTAGAGATTACTTAAAAATAAAATCTTAGGGACGCCTGGGTGGCTCTGTCGCTTAAGCGTCTGCCTTCAGCTCAGGTCACGATCCCAGGGTCCTGGGATCAAGTCCCGCATCAGGTTCCTTGCCTGCTGCTCCCCCTGCTTGTGCTCTCTCTCCCTCGTTCACTCTCTGATAAATAAATAAAATCTTTCAAAAAAAAAAAATAGAAGTTTTCAAAAAAATAANTAGAAGTTTTTAAAAAATAAATAAGTAAATAAAATCTTAAAAAATAATAAATAGGGGCGCCTGGGTGGCACAGCGGTTAAGCGTCTGCCTTCGGCTCAGGGCGTGATCCCGGCGTTATGGGATCGAGCCCCACATCAGGCTCCTCTGCTATGAGCCTGCTTCTTCCTCTCCCTCTCCCCCTGCTTGTGTTCCCTCTCTCGCTGGCTGTTTCTATCTCTGTCAAACAAATAAATAAAATCTTTAAAAAAAATAATAAATAAGTAAATAAGAATGAAGTTATTGGCATCCCTAAACTATCAATCAAGTTGCTTTTTCTTTTAACGTTGTACAAGGTGATTTTTTTAAAGTGTCCACTGCGACGATTTAAAATATGTATACGTTATGAAAGGAATATCATAATTAAGTTAATTAATACACCCACCACCTTACTTAGTTACCTTTTTTTGGGAGGATGGTGGTGGTGAGGACACTTAAGATCCACTCTGTTAGCAAATTTCAAGTCTACACCCGAGTCTTAGTAACTCTAGCCACACCATACAGCCGACCCCCAGACCTAGTCATCTTAGGAAACTTAGGAAAGTTTAGCCCTTTGACAAATATCTCCCCGTTTCCCCCCACCCTGGCTGCAGTCCCTGGCAACGACCATTCCACTCTAGTTCTAGAAGTTTGACTTTTTTTAGATTCCACATTTAAAGGAGGTCACGCAGTATCCGTCTTTCTGTGTCTGGCTCGTTTCACTTACGGTCATGTCCTCCAGGCTCACTCATGTTGTTTTTGCTTTTCAGTCTTGCATCCACCACCTTTCCTTCCCTCCGCCCGTCAGAGACGTTCGGCGTGTTTGTGTGAACGTGCACGGGCTCCTCCGTGGGTCTGCGTCTGCCTCGAGTTCTCTGACCTTTCGCAGCCTCTCCCTTGGCGAGCGCCGCTCTGCTGAGTGTGCGTTTCTGCAGGCGGTCCTCGAACTGATCGCGACAGGAAGCCTGGCTTCCTGGGGTCCCGGATCAGCCAAGCAGGAAGGAAATAAAGGCCACAGAGCTGTCAAAGAGGAAGAAGACAACTTGAAGGCAGAATCCATACCTCTGAGGATAGGTCGGAGAAGAACAAACTGATATGCCTGGAGTCCCCTCATCCGGGAAGAGAGAAACAGACTCCAAGGCTCCAGCAGCGCTAATTCCTATGATCAAATGATCCTGGGCAAGCCCTCTGCCTTTCTCGGCTGTAGTTTCCGCATCTGTAAAATGGGAAAGATGAAGAAGCCTTTCCCACTGATGGTTGTGAGGGTAATGGGCATCTCAAACCAGAGCTCGATTAGAGTAAGTCTGTAACAAGGTTACCTCTACTTTCAAAGGTTTAATTTTCTTTTCTTTTTTTTTTTAAGATTTTTAATTTATTTTTAGGAGAGAGTGAGCACGATGGGGGGGGAGAGGGGCAGAAGGAGAAGCACCTCCCCACTGAGCAGGGAGCCCGATGTAAACTCCATCCCAGGACCCTGGCATCATGACGTGAGCCGAAGGCAGACACTTAAGTGACCAAGCCCCCAAGGGGCTCAAAGTAAGGAATTTGAAAATACCCAGTTATTTTCTTCCTGCCTTTCATCTCTCCTGTTCCAGTTAATAATTAATATCAAATGAGCAAACAAACGAAACAAACCAGAAAAACCCTGCTGGCCTATTTTTGGCACTTGTGATGGAACCAAGATTTCTTCCATAGGAAAAGGGCACCTGAACAGGGTGAGGTCTGAGGACATTCTCATTCTCAATCCTATTGCAACTGGGATTGAGGGTCGCAAGCCCAAGTCCCATATTCCAGTGGTTGGTTGTTCAGTTGGAGCCTGTTCTTCAGCCGGCAAGAAATGGACAGTTTAGGGGTGCCTGGGGGGCTCGGTGGGTTAAGCAGCTGCCTTTGGCTCGGGTCATGATCTTAGGGTCCTGGGATCGAGCCCCATGTCAGGCTCTCTGCTCAGTGGGGAGCCTGCTTCTCCCCCTCCCTCTGCCCCCCACTCATGTTCACAGACTTTCTGTCTCTGTCTCAAATAAATAAAATCTTTTAAAAAAGAAAAGAACGAAAGAAAGAAAGAAAGAAAGAAAGAGAAAAAGAAAGAAAGAAGAAAGAAAAAGAAAGAAAGAAAGAAAGAAAGAAAGAAAGAAAGAAAGAAAGAAAAGAAAAGAAAAGAAAAGAAAAGAAAAGAAAAGAAAGAACGAACAGTTGCGATACGAATCCTCCCTGGCAAGCCGGTCTCCAGAAGTGTTAGGAGGTTCTGGGAAAAGTGTAGACTCAGGGAGGGATGGCTTAGATCTTGAGAGGCCGTGAGACCTTGGGCTGATTACTCATTTCCCTGGGCCTTTCTGCCCATCAAATTGGGGTGTTGGAGGGGTGCCTGGCTGGCTCAGTCAGTGGAGCATGTGACTCTTGATCTCGGGGTTGTGAGTTCGAGCCCCACATGTGGTGTGGCGTTTACATAAATTTAAAAAGTTTTTTTAATTGGGGTGTTGGACTAATTGATCTTTAGGGCGATGATTAAGGATCCCACTCTTCTAATTCCTCCAACAACAACAACAACAAAAAAGAATAAAGAAAGTAGTCATGAAGGTTTTGGCTAAGAACCAACAGGAAAAAAAAGAAATAGGCCCCTAAGGTCTTTAAAAAAAAAAAAACACACAGTGTGTTTAATTATAACTCAAACTTCACTTTAAGGGAAAAAACAACCCTTAGGCTTTTTCTGTTCTAGTTAATTGTAATCTTTCTCTCCAGCAGGTAACTCTTCAGGAGAAAGGTTCAAGGTTCCTCACACTTTTTATCTAAGGCCAGTAATCTACAGAAGGCTCCCTGGAAGCTGATTTCCCATTTTTACATAAAGTCACTGCAAAGAAAGCAAGCTCCGCATTCAGATGTCCTAAGTAAATTTCTTCGGCCATTTCTGATGCTATAGGGTTAATCCAGTATGAAGAGAGTGACAAAGTGCAGAGATTTTTTTTTTTTATGGATTCCACATTCATAACCAAGTCCTTGGCAACCTGCCCTCTCATATGTTGCGAAACAAAAATGTGTTGCCTTCAGTGTGTTTTTAATAGGCCAAGCAGTTTATTTGATCACAATGCTTGGGTCTAGACTCAGAGACACCAGAACTTTCCCACTGTGCTGTCACTGCTTTGGTTAGTATCTTGGTTTCCCTCTGCCTTTCTAAAGAACCATTTGGGGGACTCTGGAGAGTGATGTCCTCGGGCCCTTGACCACAACCTAAACTCTTCAAAGGACTTCGCATCCAGTCTTGCAAAATATTTTGCAAAACTTGCAAAAATTCACCAGTTTTAGATTTTGAAATTACTGGCACAGGCAAAGTGTCTACAATCGTGAAATGATAGTGAGTGGGGTAGAGCAAATTTCTATAAACAAAGCAATCTCCAATCTCTGCAGCCTTTTTTTTTTTTTCCTGCAGCCTTTTGTAGAAATATTTATACCCAAAGAAAAGGGCCCCTTTCAGCTCTAGGATGCTATAACATAAACATTTACTACAAATGAAGTGCTTTGTGAACCACTTGCCCAATCCTTCGGAAACTTCAAGAACCTAATTTTACCTAAACACCTCTTTTTGCTCCACAGGTTTGGCTGTAAATATCCCTTGTGATTCTTCTCACAGGAAAGGAACCACATGTATATTGGATGTAAGACGGTTTTTTGTTTTGTTTTGTTTTAAAGGGGCCTTAAAAAAACAAAACAAAACAAAACAAAACTTATGGATCCAAAAGCCCTATGACCAGCTTTCAAGGTACTCAGCTGACCTCCAAGGAGCCACAACCATGGGCCCTCTCATAATAGCCAGCCCTGGGGTCCCAGAAGACAGCAGCCGGGCCATGGGGTGATTTCTCAGTCATTATTAAAATTCCTACTTGCACGCAGTTGGATTTCTTTTCAACGTGGTCGAATTTTTTTTTTCCTGACCCTTATACCAAGTCCACTCACCTGATTTAGTTCTATAAAGGCTTGATGTGAAGTCTGGAGTTTCCAGCACCACAAATGACCCTTGGAAGTAGATAGTGGTTCACTGCACCAAGTAAAGCTGTTCTTGCTGGAACTCTCCGTACAGACAAGTCAGAGGCCACAGCCCCAGAGACCAAGGAGCCAGCCTCAGGCTGACTAGAGCAGCTGAACTTTCTCCCCTGTTACTCCTGACCTCTCTCCCTTGGTTGGCCCCTGTCATCCTTTCTTGCTTGCCGCTTGCCCCTTCCCTTTTCCTGTTTTCCTTCTCCCCCTTCCTCCCTGTGCGGCCGGAGTCTTACTCCCTTACACCACACCTCCTAACCAGAGGTCTTAACTGTCCTTCATCCCACTTTCCAGAGCATCCTTAGGGTTGTTCCCATTTTCTGCTCCTCTTTCCAAACATCTCCTGTCTTCCCTTACATGTCCCCATTTGCCCACCCCCAAATCTAATACCCTTTATGCCACCAGGCAGTCCCTTAGACGATCCCTTGAGTCAGAGTTGTTAGATTTTCCTTAGTGATTACTTTCTTCTTGCTTTGGAATTCAGGCTTCTCAGGCATCCCAAGATCCATTCTCCTCCTTGAATTTGGGTGGAACATGCCTGCCCAGACTGCGATTCGCAGCCTCTCTTGCAGCTAGAAGTTGCCCTGAACAAAGAGGTAAGGAATGTCCAGAAAACATCCTCAAGGGGTGGCATGGGGCACCCTTCTTTGCTCTTTCCTGCCTACTGATTAGGAGTGTCTTGTCCGGAGCCTGAGTAGCCTGGATCACGAGGCTGCTTGCCAAGCATCAGGGGGTAAGACCTGGGGGGGGGGGGGGGGGGG
>NC_048230.1:32234787-32238196 GCF_002007445.2 Ailuropoda melanoleuca | reverse complement strand
TTTTTTTTTTTTAAGATTTTTAATTTATTTTTAGGAGAGAGTGAGCACGATGGGGGGGGAGAGGGGCAGAAGGAGAAGCACCTCCCCACTGAGCAGGGAGCCCGATGTAAACTCCATCCCAGGACCCTGGCATCATGACGTGAGCCGAAGGCAGACACTTAAGTGACCAAGCCCCCAAGGGGCTCAAAGTAAGGAATTTGAAAATACCCAGTTATTTTCTTCCTGCCTTTCATCTCTCCTGTTCCAGTTAATAATTAATATCAAATGAGCAAACAAACGAAACAAACCAGAAAAACCCTGCTGGCCTATTTTTGGCACTTGTGATGGAACCAAGATTTCTTCCATAGGAAAAGGGCACCTGAACAGGGTGAGGTCTGAGGACATTCTCATTCTCAATCCTATTGCAACTGGGATTGAGGGTCGCAAGCCCAAGTCCCATATTCCAGTGGTTGGTTGTTCAGTTGGAGCCTGTTCTTCAGCCGGCAAGAAATGGACAGTTTAGGGGTGCCTGGGGGGCTCGGTGGGTTAAGCAGCTGCCTTTGGCTCGGGTCATGATCTTAGGGTCCTGGGATCGAGCCCCATGTCAGGCTCTCTGCTCAGTGGGGAGCCTGCTTCTCCCCCTCCCTCTGCCCCCCACTCATGTTCACAGACTTTCTGTCTCTGTCTCAAATAAATAAAATCTTTTAAAAAAGAAAAGAACGAACGAAAGAAAGAAAGAAAGAAAGAAAGAAAAAGAAAAAGAAAGAAAGAAGAAAGAAAGAAAGAAAGAAAAGAAAAGAAAAGAAAAGAAAAGAAAAGAAAAGGAAAGAAAAGAAAGAACGAACAGTTGCGATACGAATCCTCCCTGGCAAGCCGGTCTCCAGAAGTGTTAGGAGGTTCTGGGAAAAGTGTAGACTCAGGGAGGGATGGCTTAGATCTTGAGAGGCCGTGAGACCTTGGGCTGATTACTCATTTCCCTGGGCCTTTCTGCCCATCAAATTGGGGTGTTGGAGGGGTGCCTGGCTGGCTCAGTCAGTGGAGCATGTGACTCTTGATCTCGGGGTTGTGAGTTCGAGCCCCACATGTGGTGTGGCGTTTACATAAATTTAAAAAGTTTTTTTAATTGGGGTGTTGGACTAATTGATCTTTAGGGCGATGATTAAGGATCCCACTCTTCTAATTCCTCCAACAACAACAACAACAAAAAAGAATAAAGAAAGTAGTCATGAAGGTTTTGGCTAAGAACCAACAGGAAAAAAAAGAAATAGGCCCCTAAGGTCTTTAAAAAAAAAAAAACACACAGTGTGTTTAATTATAACTCAAACTTCACTTTAAGGGAAAAAACAACCCTTAGGCTTTTTCTGTTCTAGTTAATTGTAATCTTTCTCTCCAGCAGGTAACTCTTCAGGAGAAAGGTTCAAGGTTCCTCACACTTTTTATCTAAGGCCAGTAATCTACAGAAGGCTCCCTGGAAGCTGATTTCCCATTTTTACATAAAGTCACTGCAAAGAAAGCAAGCTCCGCATTCAGATGTCCTAAGTAAATTTCTTCGGCCATTTCTGATGCTATAGGGTTAATCCAGTATGAAGAGAGTGACAAAGTGCAGAGATTTTTTTTTTTTATGGATTCCACATTCATAACCAAGTCCTTGGCAACCTGCCCTCTCATATGTTGCGAAACAAAAATGTGTTGCCTTCAGTGTGTTTTTAATAGGCCAAGCAGTTTATTTGATCACAATGCTTGGGTCTAGACTCAGAGACACCAGAACTTTCCCACTGTGCTGTCACTGCTTTGGTTAGTATCTTGGTTTCCCTCTGCCTTTCTAAAGAACCATTTGGGGGACTCTGGAGAGTGATGTCCTCGGGCCCTTGACCACAACCTAAACTCTTCAAAGGACTTCGCATCCAGTCTTGCAAAATATTTTGCAAAACTTGCAAAAATTCACCAGTTTTAGATTTTGAAATTACTGGCACAGGCAAAGTGTCTACAATCGTGAAATGATAGTGAGTGGGGTAGAGCAAATTTCTATAAACAAAGCAATCTCCAATCTCTGCAGCCTTTTTTTTTTTTTCCTGCAGCCTTTTGTAGAAATATTTATACCCAAAGAAAAGGGCCCCTTTCAGCTCTAGGATGCTATAACATAAACATTTACTACAAATGAAGTGCTTTGTGAACCACTTGCCCAATCCTTCGGAAACTTCAAGAACCTAATTTTACCTAAACACCTCTTTTTGCTCCACAGGTTTGGCTGTAAATATCCCTTGTGATTCTTCTCACAGGAAAGGAACCACATGTATATTGGATGTAAGACGGTTTTTTGTTTTGTTTTGTTTTAAAGGGGCCTTAAAAAAACAAAACAAAACAAAACAAAACTTATGGATCCAAAAGCCCTATGACCAGCTTTCAAGGTACTCAGCTGACCTCCAAGGAGCCACAACCATGGGCCCTCTCATAATAGCCAGCCCTGGGGTCCCAGAAGACAGCAGCCGGGCCATGGGGTGATTTCTCAGTCATTATTAAAATTCCTACTTGCACGCAGTTGGATTTCTTTTCAACGTGGTCGAATTTTTTTTTTCCTGACCCTTATACCAAGTCCACTCACCTGATTTAGTTCTATAAAGGCTTGATGTGAAGTCTGGAGTTTCCAGCACCACAAATGACCCTTGGAAGTAGATAGTGGTTCACTGCACCAAGTAAAGCTGTTCTTGCTGGAACTCTCCGTACAGACAAGTCAGAGGCCACAGCCCCAGAGACCAAGGAGCCAGCCTCAGGCTGACTAGAGCAGCTGAACTTTCTCCCCTGTTACTCCTGACCTCTCTCCCTTGGTTGGCCCCTGTCATCCTTTCTTGCTTGCCGCTTGCCCCTTCCCTTTTCCTGTTTTCCTTCTCCCCCTTCCTCCCTGTGCGGCCGGAGTCTTACTCCCTTACACCACACCTCCTAACCAGAGGTCTTAACTGTCCTTCATCCCACTTTCCAGAGCATCCTTAGGGTTGTTCCCATTTTCTGCTCCTCTTTCCAAACATCTCCTGTCTTCCCTTACATGTCCCCATTTGCCCACCCCCAAATCTAATACCCTTTATGCCACCAGGCAGTCCCTTAGACGAACCCTTGAGTCAGAGTTGTTAGATTTTCCTTAGTGATTACTTTCTTCTTGCTTTGGAATTCAGGCTTCTCAGGCATCCCAAGATCCATTCTCCTCCTTGAATTTGGGTGGAACATGCCTGCCCAGACTGCGATTCGCAGCCTCTCTTGCAGCTAGAAGTTGCCCTGAACAAAGAGGTAAGGAATGTCCAGAAAACATCCTCAAGGGGTGGCATGGGGCACCCTTCTTTGCTCTTTCCTGCCTACTGATTAGGAGTGTCTTGTCCGGAGCCTGAGTAGCCTGGATCACGAGGCTGCTTGCCAAGCATCAGGGGGTAAGACCTGGGGG
>NC_048230.1:32211829-32234734 GCF_002007445.2 Ailuropoda melanoleuca | reverse complement strand
TTCGTACCAGCCCTGGACTGACCGCCAAGCTCTAGAACTCAACGGAGAAGCTAAACTTCCATCGCCTGTAAGCCACCATTATTTATGAAAGGCACGTGGAGCCAAATGAACGTTCGAACATGTGGAATGTATAAAGTCATATCGCATACAAATCAAATTTACTTAGACCCACGCAAAAGGATGGGCCTTGCAGAGAGAAGAGATGAAGGTAAGAAATTGTAATGACTCAACATCATTTTCACCAGTTTTCACAGGTTTATCCCTCAGTGCCACAAATGATATGCAATAACATGGCCTTTGTGTCCAGAGGCAGAAGATATTTTAACATTCTGTAACTTTTCCCGGGGGGGTGTGTGCATAATTGCAAGCATAGCAACAAATTGCAAGAATAGTACGAGGGGCACCTGGACTGGCTCTGTCAGGAGAACAAGAGACTCTCGAGTTCAAGGTCATGAGTTTATTTATTTTTTTTAAGATTTTATTTAGTTATTTATTATTTATTTGACAGAGAGAGAGAGAGCGAGCGCACAAGCAGGAGGAGCGGGAGTGGGAGAGGAAGAAGCAGGCTCCCCACTGAGCAGGGAGCCCGACCTGACCTGGGATCATGACCTGAGCCAAAGGCAGAGGCTTAACTAACTGCATTCCCCTGCGTTCCGGGGGTCATGAGTGTAAGCCCACGTTGGGCGTGGAGTCTTTATAAATAAATAAATAAGCAAACAAACAGTACAAGGAATTACCGTACGACCTTTACCCACGTTCCTCAAATGTTAATGTTAAAAAAAGAAAAAAAAGAAGTTAACATTTTACTGCATTCACTTTCTCATTCTCTGGGTATCAATTTTTTTTCTCGAAATATTTGAGAGGAAGTTACACACTGTCCCTTTACCAGTAAATACATTAAGTGTGTTGGGACGCCTGGGTGGCTCCGTCAGTTAAGCATCTGCCTTTGGCTCATGTCATGGGATCGAGGCCCGTATCAGGCTCCTTGTTTGGCGGGGATCCTGCTTCTCCCTCTGTCTGCCACTCCCCTTGCTTGTGGTTTCTCTCTCTGACAAATAAGTGAAATCTTTAGGAAAAAAAATACTTTAAGTGTGTATTTCCTAAAAATAGAACTTATGTGACAACATAACCACAGAAGGATTATCAAAATCAAAAAATTAAGTCTCGTGCAACACTATTCCGAACCAATAGACTTTTCTCGGCTTTTACCAGTTGCCCAGATAAAGTCTTATATGACAAAATATAATCCCAAATCCCAGGTGGCAGTCCGTTGTGTGTCTTTTTATTCCTCGTCAGTCTGGAAAAAAAATTGTCTTACCCTGCCTTTCATAGCCTTGACATTTTCGAAGAGTCCCCCTCAGATTGAATACCTCCAACGCTTTTCTTACCATTAGGTTCCGTTTGTGAGTTTTGGGCCAGAATCCTCCAGAACTAACGCTGTGTTATTCTCTGTGCATCGTCAGGAGGCCTATGGTAGCAATTTGTCCTGTTACTGGTGATGTGAAGATTGACCATTGGTTGGTGTTGTGTCTGCTAGATTTCTCCACTGCAAAGTTATTATTTTCTCTTTGAAAAAATGATCTCGTGGAGAGATACTTTGAGACCGTGTAACTATCCTGCTAATCCCCCAGCCTTTCCCCACTGTGTTTAGCATCCATTGACGATTCTCGTATGCATCAGTCATTGCTCTGATGGTTGCCCAGTAGTAATTTTTTAAGTTTTTCTTTTCAAGGAGGATCCAAAAAAATTTTTTTTATTTTATTTATTTGCCTTTGAACCCACTTGATTTATGTATAAGAACTTAAATTTAGAATATGAAAGCAAAAATCCAGGCAGGTTATTACTGTCTCCATGAACACTGTAAATTAAAATAATTAACCCAGGGGGCGCCTGGGTGGCTCAGTCTGTTAATTGATTTCAGCTCAGGTCATGATCTCCGGGTTGTGAGATCAAGCCCCACGTCGGGCTCCAAGATCAGCATGGGGTCTGCTTAAGATTCTCTCCCTCTTCCTCTGCCCTACCCCCCACTCATTCTCTCTAAAAAACTTAATAATAGTAATAATGATAAGAAGAAGAGGAGAATTTACCCAGGGGCACCTGACCCGCTCGGTAGGTACAGCATGTGATTCTTGATCTCAGGGTTGAAAGTTTGAGCACCACGTTGGGTGTAGAAATTACTTATAAAGAAAATCTTTTTAAAAATAAGTAAATAATTTGCCCGTTAAGAAATCTCTTTACGCACTCGGAGCACGTGTCTGGCACTGTGTTGAGTCCTCGGATTCAAAACTAAGTGAAACAGATCCAAGTCCTCAGGGAGCACAGCATTTTTAATCAGGGGACACAAGTATGAACAGATACCAGCTCTGCAACACGGGAAGGGCCATTCCAGGGTGACTTAGAACCCAGTGCCCTGTACAGCAGGAGCTGGGGCCTCTGCTGACTAGAGCGAAAGGACCCACCTTGTTCTATTGTAAAACTATTTTGCACACACTGATTTCTATGTAGGATAAGGAGATTTGGGGGGGGGGCAAAAATTCGAAGACTGCCGATCATATTGGTATATCTGGGGAACGTAGGTGCCTAGACAGGGGCAAGACTATAGAAAAGAACTACAGAAGCCTTAAGTGAGATCTCACTTTAAGGAAAGAATGAATTGAACATAAAGTAAATAAATAAATAAATAAATAAATAAATAAATAAATAAATAAATAAAGTATAAATGTAAATATAAATATAAAAATGAAAGAAAGAATTGGCTGGGTATCAGTCTCCCCATCCCAAGACCTTCATGGCCCCAGCACCTACCTGGGGAGATCTCACTCGCCATTGTACCAAACATGAAATACACCCACATCCCATAATTACATCAACTGATATGATTTTACATTGGCATTACATGAGTCGGTTTTCATTGGTTAGTTGGCATAGTTTGCCAATATTTGATTAATTTTCAGTAAGTTTTAACAGTTTAAAGCCAATACATCTGTTTTCAGTCTCAAATCTTTTTGTAGGTTCTTACACAGCTCGTAGGACTGAGGGATGGCACCTGAAGAACCTAGTGGATTTTTGTAAGCTGCAAGAAGTTTTATTTACTTAGAGACAAATGTCCCTGAATGGATCAAACTTACTTGTTCGAAAAAAGAAGAAATTTTATTGAGATATACTTTGCATTACCATAAAATTCACCCATTTAAAGCGTACAATTCGATGGTCCTTCGTACATGTACAGAGTTGTGCAACCATCAGCACTGTCTAATTTTAGAACATTTCATCACTTCAGAAAGAAACCTTGTGCCCACTTCAAGTCCCTCCCCATCCTTTCCCTAATCCCTGGCAACCTCATAACTACTTTGTCTCTATGGATTCGCCTTTTCTAGACATTTCCTATAAATGGAATCATACAATATATGGTCTTTGTGACTGGGTTCTTTCAACTTAGCCTAATGTTTTTGGGGTTTATCCATGTTGTAGCAAGTGTCAGCGTTTCTTTATTTTATTACCGATTAGTATGACAGAGTATGGATAGAACATATTTCCTTTGCCCATTCACCGGTTGCTGGGCAATTGGGTCATTTCCACTCTTCGGCTATTGTGAGCAATGCTGCCATGAACATTTTGTGCCAGTCTTTGTGTGCCTATATATTTTTATTTGTCTAGGAATGGAATTGCTGGGTCATGTGAGAACATTTAGGGAAACTGCCAACTGTTTTCCACGGCAATTGCACCATTGTACATGCCTGCTGCCTTCAGTGAATGAGGGTTCCACTTTCTCGACACCCTTACCCACACTTGTTCTCTTTTTTATTCCAGCCAGCCTCGTGGGTATACAGTGGTAGCTCATTGTGGTTTTAATCTGCATTTCCCTAATGACTAATGATGTCGGACATCTTTTCATATGCTTTTGGTCATTTGTGTATCTTCTCTGAGGAAGATTTATTCAAATCCTTTGCCCATTTTTAAAAAATATTTTATTTTTGAGGACTCTCTACATCCAATGTGGGGCTCAAATTCACAACCCCAAGATCAACAGTCACTGGCTCCACCGACTGAGCCCACCAAGTGCCCCTGAATTCTTCCTTTTATTGTTTGTACTTTTGGTGTCATCGCTAAGAAATCATCGCCTCACCCAGGACCATGAAGATTTATTCCTATGTTTTATTCTAAGAGTTTTATCATTTTACCTCTCACATTTAGGCTTACAATCCAGTTTGAGTTATTGTTCGTGTATAGTGTAAGATAGGAGTCCAACTTAATTCTTTCAAACGTAGATATTCAGTTGTCCTGGCAACATTTGTTGAAAAGACTATTCTTTCCCCCAAAGACTTGTCTTGGCACCTGAATTTTACAATGGTCCTGAAAGTTAAATCGAATGGCAGGATCTGAACATTAGGGCAAAGTGGTTGTTTCCAGGTATGATGCCACTGCTGACACTTGAACCTGACCTGCAGACCTCTGAGACAGTCAGCCTGCAACTTGCAAGAAGAGTAGTGGCCTTCTGCTTCCCAAGGTGGCAACAAAGATTTCTGGCTTTTTTAGAGTACCAGTGGTATTCCATTTTTCTTGGTATTGTACATGTTGGTTTCCAGTTCCATCAACACCCAGGTGGTGGTCATAGCAATGGAATCTAAGAATTGCCCACAGAGCAGCGCTGTGTATAACTGTCAGGACTTGGAACCATTAGGTCCAAGCTCAGGTAGCCACCACGGCCACCAGGAACCACCGCTGGTTTGTGAAATGTCTAAGCACCCTGGTATTTTCTGAAGTGATTTTGCAAAAGCAGGAGAGGCTACTAGAACAGGTTGAAAAAGTGAGAACTCAGAGCAACTGGGATTTGGGCACTTATTTAAATGAGCCCTTCTATGTACTCACAGGCCCTGCCTGTACTTTGTATAAGTGTACAGTGTGCAGTGGGGGCCCCGGGGACTCTTCCTGGTGGCGCAACTTGTCACGACCTAGGATACAAACAGGGGAGGAAACCAGCTGGGTACACCAAGGTCAGGAATTTGAGCTGGAACTGGAGGCCAAAGAGCGTAGATGGGCCACAGCCAAAACCAGGAGGGAAATAAAGAGATCTATCAGGAGCCAACGGTCAGCATCCAGGAAGGCAGGATACAACAGAGACACTGAGTGTAGACAAGAGTGTAGTAAGAATGAGACACTCGAGACAGAAACCAAGGGTAACATCGTGATTGAGAGTCTGGGTGACCTTGTAGTTGGATTTAGAGGAAAATTGGGTGATTTTTCCCGCTGACCAGCCTTTTAGAAACTGCAGAGACGCTCGTTTCTGCATCCCAGAAAGGTGGGTTCCTGGCACAGTTGGTCTGAACATTAGTGCTGGTTGACAGCTCCTGACTCAAGGCACATGCGTGGTGAATGGAATGCCCGCTACGTGCCTCATGTGGCACCACATACACTTGGAGAGAGAAGCTACTGCCATAGTATAAGACAAACCCTGCTCTCAGGAAGCTGAGGAGACAACTGGCTTAGACTATTTCCAGGGTGAGGGCACCTGGCAGGCTCATTCAATAGAGCACGTGACTCTTGATCACGGGGTCATGAGTTCAAGCCCCATGTTGGGTGCAGAGTTTACTTATTTATTTTTTTAATATTTTATTTATTTGAGAGAGTGAGCAAGAGAGCACAGGAGCAGGGGCAGAGGGAAAGGGAGAAGCAGACTCCCCGCTGAGCACAGAGCCCGACACGGAGCTCGATCCCAGGACCAGCCCAGGGGACCATGACCCGAACCAAAGGCAGATGCTTAAATGATTGAGGCACCCAGGTACCCCAAATTTACTCTCTTAAAAATTTAATAAAATAAAGAGTATATTTCCAGGGTGGACACAGGTCCTGGGCCTGTGGAATCTCCATTCAGATTAAGCACCATGGCAATCAATGTGACCAGCCCTAATTCACAGACACACATCCAGGGCAACACAGCTAATAAAAGAAAGAGCTAGAATTAAAATGTAAATTTCTTTATTCTCTTACGGGTTTTTTCCTTTCTTCTACACCATGGAAGACTCAGAGGGACAGTAGAAGAGAGAATGAAGAGGACTGAAACTTGATTATTTCTATATGGAAGAATGATAGAGAAGAAAGTTAAAGGGGAAGAGATAACATATGGAGAGGGTCAAAAGGAATGCAAGCAGTGAGAGAGATGGGCAGGTGTTAGGGAGTGTGTTGTCATGGTTCTGCAGAGAGACAAAACCAGTAGATTATATACATACGTGGGTGCGTGCATCTGTGTATTATATGTAACATACACAATACAGACACACATATATATACACGCTTATGACAAGATTTATCATAAGAAATTGACTCACACAGGGGGCACCCAGGTGGCTCAGATGGCTAAGTGTCTGCCTTCAGCTCAGGTCATGATCCCAGGGTCCTAGGATCCAGCCCCATATGGGGCTCCATGCTTGATGGGGAGCTGGCTTCTCCCTCTCCTACTGCTCCCCTGCTTGTGCTCTCTCACTCTATCAAATAAAATCTTAAAAAAAAAAAAAGAAAGAAAGAAAGAAATTGACTCACACTATTTCCGAGGTTGAGAAATCTCAATCTGTAATCAGCACGCTGGACATCCAAAGAGCCAAGGCTACAGCGCCGGTCCAAGTTGGAAGGCCTGAGATGCCGGAGAGCTGACGGTGCAAGCTTGAGTCTGAGGGCAGGAAAGGATAAGTATTCCAGCTCATGCAGTCAGGCAGTTCTTCCACACTCAGCCTTTTTGTTCTACTCAGGTCTTCAACAGATTGGATGAGGCCCACCCACATTAGGGAGGGCAATCTGCTTTACTCAATCTACCAGTTGAAGTGTTAACCTCCCCCAGAGACATTCTCACAGACATGCCCACAGTCATGTTTGACCGTATGTCTAGGTACCCTGTGGCCCAGCACAGCTGACACATAAAATCAACTCTCACTGGAAAGAAGGAAGTATCAATGCATCACTTTCCAGAGGATCCCAAAGACCCAGGCAACGGACCTCACCCCATGTTGGGGAGCTTTGTAGGTAGAGAAGAGATTCTCTAAGAGGGTGGTACTGCTCCCCATGAGACTTTTGAAATCTGTAGGGATGTTTTCTACTTTCATAATCACTGGGGGAATGGTTGGAAAATCATTTAATGATTAGAAACCAGGGATGGTAGACATCCTGCTATACACATGGTAACGTAGGATTTTCAAATATCCCACTGGATATTCACAGAGGCAGAGATGATCATCATATGGGTATTAATTATATAGGCTCTATCTCAGCCTAGAACCTGACTGTTTTACATTATAATCTCAGAGTATCTTACCATATTTTCATTAAACATAAAAGTCTGGGGAATCCAGCTGTCTCATAAATTCAGGGACAACTGTGCTTGGTTTTGTACATGTGTCTTAATCCATTTGGGCTGCTATAACAAAATACCATAGGGACTCCTGGCTGGCTCAGTCTGTAGAGCACATGACTCTTGATCTCCGGGTCGTGAGTTTGAGGCCCATGTTGGGTGCAGAGTTTACTTAATTTGGGGGGGGGGGTATAGAGTTTACTTTTAAAAATTACCATAAATTGGGTGGTTTATAGACAACAGAAATTTCTTTCTTACAGTTCTGAAAACTCAAAGTCCAAGATCGAGATGCCTGCCTGGCTGGATTCTGGTGAAGGCTGCCTCTCAGGTTGCAGACTGCCAACTTCTCCTTGTATCCTCGCAGGATGCAAGGGGCAAGCTAGTTCTGTGGGGTCTCTCTCTCTCTTTTTTTTTTTTTTAGATTTTATTTATTTATTTGACAGAGACAGCCAGCGAGAAAGGGAATACAAGCAGGGGGAGTGGGAGAGGAAGAAGCAAGCTCCCAGCGGAGGAGCCTGATGTGGGGCTCCATCCCAGAACGCTGGGATCACGCCCTGAGCCAAAGGCAGACGCTTAAGGACTGTGCCACCCAGGTGCCCCTGTGGGGTCTCTTAAAGGAGGGCACCAATTCCATTCATGAAGTCTCCAACCATAATGACCTCATTACTTCTCAAAGGCCCCACCTCCTAATACTATCACCTTGGGCATTAGGTCTTCAACATATGAATGGGCAGAGGGACCCATAAAGTCAGCTAGAGCCAACAGGGCTCTCCAAGGGTTATTTTCTCTTTCAGAAAGGGTGTCTTCAATGGTCACTTTCCTTGTGATGTATAAGTCGGTAACACCATTCCTCTATACCAACGGACCTTCACCGTGTCTCATTCGTGGTGATTCCACACATAGATACAAGCATCTCTTACTTCCTTCTGCCTTCTAATGTAGTCAAGCCCGAGCATTTATCTTTTAAGATATTTTAGTTATATAATTTGTAAGTGACCTCAACACCCAACATGGGGCTCAAACTTACAACCCCGAGATCAAGAGTTGCATGCTCTACTGACTGAGCCAGCCAGGAGCTCCCACTGATATTATTTCATTATAAATTACTTACCATTTATTTCTCCTTTATATTGGGGCTTATCGTGGGGCTTTGTTCTGGGAGTTCTGTATGTAGGTATGTTATTTTATGTATGAATTTCATTTCAGGAGAACAGAGGGCATTACAAAAGATTTGATTAAAAGGAGGGCTCTGGGTTTGATCCAGCTGAAAATGACTAAGCCAGAGAGGGATATGGTTCCCAACTATGGACCCTCTCCCACTCAGGGGGACTTGGGTATGTTCCTAAACCCTTCACAAAAGAGATGCTCATACACTAATTAGCACTGAATATGTATTTGGTTTAGAGGGGGGCCAGCGAAGTTACCCAGAGCAGGCAAAGGGTAGCTCCTTTGTCCAAGATCCCCTCCAGGCATCAGCAACCCCCCTCTTCATGGATCCTGAACAGCAAAGAGCATCCCCCCAAGGGTGAGCATACAACCAGGGAGACCTGCCCGATTACCAGCTCCACAAAGAACAGCTCGAGTCACCATTAGGAACAGAAGAGGACAGAGCCTGGCGGTGAATGGGGTCCATGAATGCAAATAGACTTTGCCCTCCCCCTTCTCCCTGGGAAGTATCTCACAAGATTCCTTCATTCTTTTGGGCAGCCATTCTGGTTTTCCGAGGACCACAGCAGGTCCTATTGTCCCCAATCCTCATCCTGATTCTTACCCCTTCTGTCCCTTCCTCTCCATAAAATTTCTGGCCTATGTACATCTTCTTCTGACATTTTCCCAAGCTCATTCTCCCAGCCTCATCTTCTTACCACTCAGGACTGCCAACCCACCCCTTCAAATCCTGGCTTAGGGCGTGATGTTTTCAGTCCAAACTTGCCTCCTACTTTGCTCCTTCCCAAGACCCAACCCCCCGTTCCCCTTTGCACCATGAGCCAGAGAACAGGTCTGACCTGGCCCTGCTCAGGACCCAGTTTCACTCTTGTTCCATCGCCCCCCTAACTGCTGACCAAAGACACCCTCCCCCAAGCCCAGCGCTGACTCCCAAGCTCCTGGCCTGCGCCAGAATCCAAGGCCCAATTTGTCAGGGAGAGACGGATGGCCAGAGGCCTCACCTCTGCCTTTGCAGAGACCTGAGCCACCCACCCCGATCATCTGTCCCCTAGTTGCTACTGCTCTCAGAGGTGAGGATGGGCTCTCCCACCTCCACCACCTTTTTTTCACCTTTGCGAAAGAAATTAAGAACAACTAGTGCCTGGTGTCTATACCCGAGAGCAGCCCTTACTGGAGAAGCCTAAATCAGCTACTCACCCTGCAAGGTTCTCCTACCATTTCTCTTAAGGCATTTCTGGGGTTTGTATCGAACGAAGTATTTCTGAGGCTTGCTAGACAACACAAGATTACACCCAAGATGGACGCAGATGATCACTTCTTCCTTACACCTCCATCCCCTGATCACGAACACCTGGCCATGTGCTACCTGTAAAATACACGAAGTCTGTTAGAACCCCAAATATAATTCAGTCTCTTTCTCTCTTTTTTTCTTTTGATAATTCAGAAACAGCATCTTAAGTACTCTGTGATGGAGTAGAGAATTATTTTCTTGCAAATCTTTCCCTTCTCTCTCTTCAGGCAGCCCTTGTCCTTAAACCTCCTCCCCTCCCCGCCCCCTCCTCCACCCTCTTCCCCCATCCGTCACCCTTCCTCGAAAAAGGCTCAAGCCTCCCTCGGCTCCTTCTCTTTCTGTGTCTTGCAAATTTCACAGGCCTCTGGTGTCAAAAGATGTTGATGGCCTCTCCTCCTTGACCCAGTTCCTGCTGCTTCTGCCGAGCCGCGGGAGGGCTCCAGGAACTCAGTACTTCCCGGCTTTCCCAGGGAGACCGGAAGAGCGGGCTCTGGTTTCAAAGATGGGGGCAGATTACACTTGGAGCTGCGGCCCATTTCTCCTCCTGTATTCAAAAGCAAACATCTCTTGCCTCGATGAGGATTAATTGACTCCCCAAACCTTCTCCTGTCTGGAGGACATAAGAAATTTGTATTCCTTCTATTAACACAGCTTTGACTGTTTCCAGTAAACTAATCCCTTAAGCCCCAAGCTTCGTGAGCTTGCACATTTGCTAGCCCACAGTTGCATGACAAAGCATCCTACCTCGGCTGACAATGATTGTTGGCAGGCCCAAATTGCTAGGAAGTTTCTCCCTCCGACCACAGGTCTGGCGCCTTGGGGATGTGGGCAAGATAAAAGTTCAGTTCGCCCAGCCTCATTACAATTACAATCGTTATTCATGCCTCTGCACCCTCCCCACCAGGCTGGGAGAGCCCGGGGAAGCGCTGCTTGCAAATTCTTTAAAAATTGAGTCAGCAAATGTCTGACCTAAATAGTAAATCTCTAATAAATAGAACTCCAATGACAAAAAACAACACCAATAAAACAACAACAAATCTATATTTCCAGGCTAGATAGTGAGATTACCTAGGTTAAGCCAGATATCCAAATTCACTGTACAAATGTTGCTGTGTCGCTTTTGGGACACAGACACACCATAAACACCCTCTCGTTTCCCATTCCCCACTTTCTTTCTTTAAATTTTGTAAGTAAGCTCCACACCCAACGTAGGGCTTGAACTCAGGACCTTGAGTCACGTGGTCTTCTGACTGAGCCAGACGCCCCTCCCAGGTCATCATTTTCAAACCAAAATCAGAACCCCTGTCATGAAAGCCCATGACTGCCCTTTTGACAGGTCGGTAAAATTGAGCAAATGTACAGGGCTACCAGGCCATTTTAACTAAATCCCATGCGGGGCGCCTGGCTGGTTCAGTCGACAGAGCGTGCAACTCTTGATTTTGGGGTCGTGAGTCCAAGCCCCACGTTAGGTGTAGGGATTACATTTTAAAAAATCTTTTTAAATAAAGAAATCATATGAAATTTTATCTAAAACCCCAATATTTTAAAGGCCATGAAATCTTTCCATTTGGTGATTTCTTCAGCTTATGACAATCAATTGTACTGACGTTTATTCATGTGAGTAATCTCTTGAAATCTTTTTAAAAAATTAAATAAGTCAGAGAGAGAATCTGCTGAAGAAGTCACCTTAAAAAAAAAAAGATTTTTTTTTTTAAAGATTTTTTTGTTTATTTGACAGAGATAGAGACAGCCAGCGAGAGAGGGAACACAAGCAGGGGGAGTGGGAGAGGAAGAAGCAGGCTCATAGCAGAGTAGCCCGATGCGGGGCTCGATCCCATAATGCCGGGATCACGCCCTGAGCCGAAGGCAGACGCCCAACCGCTGTGCCACCCAGGCACCCCTAAAAAAAAAAAGACTTTATTTTTAAGTCATCTGAATCCCCAACATGGGGCTCAAACTCGAAACCCCAAGATCAAGAGTCAACAGGCCTTCCAACTAAGCCAGCCAGCCACCCCAGGAAGTCACCTTTTAAGCCAAGCGGTTTGCTCAGGGATCTTATGTAACTGAGTTTTAATTTCCCCAGAAGTGTTCATTCAGGTGCAGCAGGTTGTGTTGGCCAAAGCAGAGACACCTCCTTGCTCAGCTAAGAGACGCTCAAGGTCTAGCCCAGGGTGGAGAATGAGTCAGTCTCCGGGTTTTTGCTGGGCCACTATCATCTTAGCAACCGATTTTGCAATATCTTCAAGAGTGAAGGAGAGGCTTCTGATCATATTCTCATTTATTGCCAGTCAGAGAATACAGCCCCGTCAAAGGAAACAAACCTTGAGTCACGAAGGCCTTCTGGTAATTCCTTCTCTAACTCAACAATGTCAAGCTAGGGGCATCGACCAATGAGACGTTGTAGTTTATCTGTGGAAAGTTAAGCGCAGCTGGGTAACCTGAGAGAAACTGCCCAGCTGTGCCCCTGCGGCCGAGGCATTCGGAGGCCCAAGGAGAATGGCAAACACCACAAAGATAAACCGTGTGGGGTACAAATCGCTTTCACTTAGGTGGCATTATTAATGGATGCATTGGCAGGGATTGTTGTATTTGTCTATTCAAGCCGGGGGTCATTTTTCCGCTGGCTTGAAATAAAAAGCTATTCTAAAAAAAAAAGAAAAAATTTTTTTTCGTTTTAAATTCCAGAGGTTACCGCCCCCCTTAGCAAGGGCCTGGGAGAGCCCGATGATGGTGTTGTCTTCCCAGGCCAGTGCCAGGATAAAGGAAAGCAAGAGAAGAAAAGGTTTCATGTTTAGTTTACGTACGAAGTCTTGGGGAGAAGCCATCGACCTCAATGTCGGCTACTTCTCTTCCAGGTCAGTTGGATTCGGATTCGGATTTGGATTTGGAGGTCTCCAGTGTTTGTCCAGGACCACATACCAGGCAGAGCCTTCTTCAGCTGTGAGAAAGATCGCCAAGCTTCAGGTCTCTGAACTTCGGCAGCCATCTGGGTGGCGGGGAGGACCTGGTATCCTCCTTTCCAAGGAGATTCAAAGGCAGTCTTTGTTCTTAGTGACTCCAGATCAGAGGATGCGAGACACTTGGAGATGATAGTTTGATAAGTCACAACCAGATATTTGAGGAAACGGAAAGAATTCAGGATCCAGTGCAATTCACAGGTACGCAGCAAAACCACCAAGACAATTAGGATGACGATCTCCAAAAGCACAAACGTCATTTTTCTTTCTACGACTACTCCCGATTTTTTAGTGAAGATAGTCCCAGTAGGGGCGCCTGCATGCCTCAGTCCGCTGAGCATTAAACTCTTGATTTCGGCTCATGGCGCGATCTCAGGGTCCTGGGATGGGGCCCGGCATCAATCTCACAGGCTCAGCAGGGAGTCGGCTTAAGGATTCTCTCCCCGCCCCCCACTTGAGCGTACACTTGCAAGCTCTCTCTCTCTCAAATAAATAAATCGTTTTAAAAATGAATTTTAAAATAAATAAATAAATAAATACCAAAGGTAGTCACAGTAAAACTACTTTGTTTGCATTAGACCTGGCCTCTTTATTTACATAAGGACAAAAAAGTAGTGATTGATAACATAAGCTCTTTTGAACATTGCTTTGCTTGGGGTGGGGGCAGGGGAGATTGCTTTGCTGGAAACTTGCAAGCAAGATACCAGGCCAATTTTTCCAAACGGCTTTATGGGTCCTGTAAAGTCAAACTTAGTTCCTTAGAACTGTCTGGTCATATCTGAGTCTATGCACGTGTCTCTCAAATATGACTTTCTAGTCAAAGCTTTGGTGATATAACCAATATTTCTCTTTCTTTCTTTTTTTTTTTAAGATTTTATTTACTTATTTGACAGAGAGAGACACAGCAAGAGAGGCAACACCAGCAGGGGAGTGGGAGAGGGAGAAGCAGGCTTCCCGCCTAGCAGGGAGCCCGATGCGGGGATGTGGGGCTCGATCCCAGGATCCTGGGATCATGACCTCAGCCGAAGGCAGACGCTTAACAACTGAGCCACCCAGGCGCCCCAATATTTTCATTTCTGTCTGTTACAAGGAAAAGATTCTTTTTGAATTTATGTGAATAACTAACTATATTCCTATGAAAAGAATATTCCAAAAAAATATTTAAAAGTTTCTGAATTTGAGGGGCACCTGGATGGCTCAGTCGGCTGCCGTCTGACACTTGATTATGGCTCAGGTTGTGATCTCAGAGTTGTGGGATCAAGCCCTGTGTGGGGCTCTGCGCTCAGCACAATCGCCTTGAGATTCTATCTTCCTCTCCCTCTGCCCCTCTCACTTGTGCTCCCGCTCAATTAAATAAATACATTAAAAAAAAAAAGTCGCATGCTCCACTGATGAGTCAGCCAGGCAGCCCAAAAGTTCATTTACTCTTATGTCAATGAATACCTCAATAAAAAAAAAAAAAAATTAACTCATTTACTTAATTAAATTCATTCTAATCTTAGCCAGTCCTGACCACACACAAAATTCCTCTCTTGTACTATTTTTAGTAGTTTTAATTACATACTTTAATTTTTAACCCTTAGAAGCCTTAATTTCTAGTGAAAACTTAGAAGTAAGCAGTTAAGAACTGTCTTTTACATTAGCATTCTATGGATTGGCATACATACAAATACTTTTTATGATTTCTAGAAATGTATTATTTTCCATAGAAAATTTCTCAGCGTGGCATAAAACACGCTTACTAATAGACCTAAATATCTTTAGCTTCTCAGTAGAAGGAAGTGAAACATAGAAAAACCTAGTAATTAATGTTTCAGTATTTTATCTTTTTTTAACATGATCTGGGTATTTAGTGAATTTAACTTGACTCATCATTTAATTTAGTCTGACAAAACTTTAAGGTTTCAGGTTACCAAAAAGATTTGGGGAAACTATCTTAAAAGTTCACCTAAAAACTTTTTGATCCATAAATAAATAAATATATATATAAATAAAATTTTAAAATTAAGTTAAAAATAAAAACGGGCACCTGGGTGGGTCAGTCAAACATCTGCCTTCAGTTCAGGTCATCATCTCAGGGTCCTGGGAATTGAGCCCAAGTCCTCAGGATGGGCCCCCTGCTCAGTGGGGAGTCTGGTTCTCCTTCTCCCTCTGCCCCTCCCTGCTACTTACTCGCGCTTTCTCTCTCTCTCTCTCTCTCTCTCAAATAAATAAATAAATAAAAACGAAAATTTTTTATCCTACTTCTATTTGATTTACTTGTTCTTAACAATCATATTTAGGTTTTTTTTTTTAAGATTTTATTTATTTATTTGACAGACAGCAAGAGAGGGAACACAAGCAGGGGGAGGGGCAGAGGGAGAAGCAGGCTCCCAGCGGAGGAGCCTGATGTGGGGCTCCATCCCAGAACGCTGGCATCACGCCCTGAGCCGAAGGCAGATGCTTAACGACTGAGCCACCCTGGCGCCCCTAGATTATTTTTTGAAAATTGTATCAAACCAATTCGTTTTGCTTGCTGACAAATTTGGTATCAGAGATAGCATAAACTTATTTGATTAATAAACCCAGGTAGGATAAAAGTTGCATTACATTATTATATTTTGCTATATAATATTAGAGATATTACATAGTATATACATGCATTATATTCAATGTTGATAACTCTAAAGAAATGCTATAGTCAATTAAGCCTCCCAAATTAAATTAGCTTTAATATTGGATATTTTTCCAGATCATGTGAATCTGAAAAGCATTTGGGTCGGGGTTTTTTTTAAAGATTTTATTTATTTATGTGACAGAGAGACAGCCAGCGAGAGAGGGAACACAAGCAGGGGGAGTGGGAGAGGAAGAAGCAGGCTCCCAGCCGAGGAGCCCGATGTGGGACTCGATTCTGGGACGCCGGTATCACGCCCCGAGCCGAAGGCAGACGCTTAACGACTGCGCTACCCAGGCGCCCCTGGGTCAGTTTTTATTACATTTTTGAGAAGTTTTGTGAATACTCAATTTATATGTGCTTGTTTGTTTAAGCCAATTAAATACACCTCTTTTACAAATTAATGTTAGTAATACCATCCAGAGGGAGCAAATACCACTTATCCACACACACACACACACACACACACACACGCACAAATATATATATATAAACCCACATAAACATGCAGACGGATGCAAACAGAAATTTTATAGCTTCAGTACACTTAAGATTTCCCATTAGGCCAAGTTCCAAATGACCTACCACAATCCCTGCCTTTTTTTTTTTTTTTTTTTTTTTTTTTTTTTGGCTGAGAATTACCTCCCTAAAATTTTCACTGTAATATTTACATCTCAAAGGCACAGGGAAGAAGGCAAGTTATAAGACTTGTAGTAAGATAGGGACTCCTGGGCGTCTCAGTCGGTGAAGCGTCTGGCTTGGGCTCAGGTCCTCATCCCAGATTCCTGGGATGGGATCGAGCCCCTCATCCAGCTCCCTACTCAGTCTGCTTCTCCTCCCTCTGCACCTTTCCCTCTGCCCCTGCTCTTTCTCTCAGGTAAATACATAAAATCTTTAAAAAAAGACTTGCAGTAAGATAACTAGGGCAAGTTTGGGGATTGATGAAAAAGGGAATATGTGACCTTGGAACTGCCTCTAGACCTGCATTTTTAGTTTTGCAAAGAAATGTAAATTAGGACAGTTCTCCATTGCTCCAAGAGCTGGGTTGCAAGTGAAATGACATCATAAGTTGATTCACCCATAAATCCTTTTACAATGGCTTCAGAAGACTTTTCCTTCCCTCTGGGTTCATAATTTTATGTTAACTTAAGAGAGAGGGCCTAAAAAGAATTCTATCAGGCTCCTGCAATTCGGCCAATTCCTGACCACAGGACTACATTGGAGTTTTTAGTTGGGAAAGCGGTAAATATTTCTGGCGGTATCAAATAGTCCTTGGACTCCAGAGGCATCCCCAAAGAAGGTGCAGAAGCTACTTATTTCCCCCTTTCTCCCAGCCATTACATACAAAGATCTGGAAGGGCAACTCTGGAGAGAATCCTCACCCTTAGCCAGCTTCTGCCAGCTTTCCAGGATCCCGTCTGTAGCTCTGGTATTTACCAGAGTTTGGCAAGGTTTTTCATTATTTTTAATTTTAGTTTTCCCTTGGCTGTTGAAGATAGTAACATAGAAGCTTAGCAGAAAATCCTTCAGGGTCCCAGCAACTCCGGGAGCAGCCCATAAGGGGGAACCTTCTTCAAGGGAAGGTCATTAACATGGCAAACTTCTGTTTACAGTAATTTAAAGACAATTCAGACAGGATTACTGGAATGAGTACTCCGATAAAGGGAGAGAAGGGAGCAGGGAAAGTTACATCAATCTTATTTCTTCTTGGTTTTTAGGTCCCTCTATGCCTTTAATTTTTCTTAGTCTTTTCCAACAAATCTCTCTTACTTTATTTAATTTTTTAAAGATTTTATTTATTTATTTGAGAGAGTGAGTGAGAGAGCACAAGCCGGGGGAGGGGCAGAGGGAAAGGAAGGAGCAGACTCCCCGCTGAGCAAGGACCCAATGTGGGTGGTCGATTCCAGGACTCTGGGATCACAACCTGAGCCAAAGGCAGACGCTTAACGACTGAGCCACCCAGGCGCCCCCCCCCTTGCTTCTTAAGCGATCTTATCTGATTGGAACATTCCTCTTTACAGCCCCTGTAATTCTAGGCTGTGATTCCCGTGAGGTGTGGCATGAGTTTGGTAGGACTCTAGCCGCAAAAGAAATTTAGCTCACATTTTCTGTCCCGCTCTATCTAGTCACAAGCAGGGCGCGACCCCCGTGTTTGTCAGGCCACCTTTTGGGGCCCCCAACCTAAAGGTGACCAAGGCAAATTCTCAGGACACAAAACAAGCGTAGTAAGATTTTGTCATCTTTGTAGATATTTACAGCTTCCGGGACCAAAGTTCTCGGATGTAAAATGAGAAGGTGTGCCAGGAGGTGGCATGTTTAGCTCCTTGGATTTTAAGAATCCCATTTCTATTTCTTTTTTTTTTTTCTTTTTTTTTTCAGCTAAGCCTTGGTGTCTCTTGGAGGCAAAATAACACCTAAAGGGGATGTGTTGCTGGGCTGGGGATTGGGGCAGTGTAGCTCACTGCATGAAAATGTTCTTGAAGTTGGCGGGTGACCTGGTGACAATGTAACCCATTCTGTGAGCAACTCGCTCTCCCTGGGAGTGTCTGAGCGATAGGGAAGCGCTCTAACAGATTTTAGGTGCTTGACCCATGACCACCAATTTTTGCAGCTTTTTGGCCTCTGAGATCTGCATGAGCAATAGCTTTTATCTACACAAAACAAGACAAACACGTGCACCTTCCTATACCAGCCGCAGTCAAAAGGTGTTCTGTGCACAGGCCAAGAGGAGGCTGTGCGCCCAACAGCAGCTCGCAGAGTCTCAACTTGTTAGACTCCAGGGGTGCCTGGGTGGCACAGTCCATTGAGCGTCTGCCTTCGGCTTGGGCCACAATCCTGGGGTCCTGGGATGGAGCCCTGCATCGGCTCCCTCCTCAGTGCTCGTGCTCTCAGTCTCTATCTCAAATACATAAATAAAATCTTAAAAAAAAAAAAAGGAAAGAAAGGGAAAGGTTTTTAAAGGTGGACCGGGTCAGAAAAAGGAAATTAGTTGCAAAGAATGCCTTGTTTCAGGCAAGGTTGCCTTCCCAAGGGGAGTGGGAGGGGCTATCAAGTGGATTATGTCACTGGTGCTGACCATATTCCCTGTTGGCTGTAAAGGTAACATTCCTTGGGGGCTGGAAGTGCGGTTAGATTACGTATTGAGTCTTGGTTTGCTGATGTGGAGTTTAGCACGGGCGATTCCATTTGGGGGCCTGCTCTTTCCTCTTTAATAAGTTAATTGTTTAATTTGCTGAGTTTATACCTTGGGTGTTAAGGAGACCTACATAATGGATTCCAAATTCATATCACGTTTTCACCCAGCAAAACAGTCGGGCCTCATTCTTGCTGTTGACGCAACTTTGTCAGAAAGTACCTATGTCCCAGGTCAACCAAAGACCCAGATAGAACAACGATTCTGAGCCAAAGCTGTGGATCCCAACCTTCTTCCCACGTTTCTGCATGCATGCAGCCAGCAGCAGTCTCCTGCTCCCATGCGGGCTTGCTCGCTCCTTCTCCAACAGGCCGCACCTTCCAGGGCTCCAGCCCCACAGCACACACACACCCCCAGCCTTTTCTGCTGCAGGACCGCCTCTTCCATAGAAGCTAAAAATGCCAAGACTTGCTTCTCACCCTCCTTGGGGCTGGAGGGTGGGCTTGTGGCCTGATTCCAGCCAGCGGGACCTGTAGGAAAGCTTTTGGGAAAGAGTTCCCCTGATGCAGAGACTCATGGGAGGAAATGCCTTTCTTGGCTTGATGTGTGCATGTCTGCAATGCCTGGAACTGCTCAACCATCTGTCTTTTGACCACGAGGAAGGGATGCTGTGAACAAGCTGAGTGTGGCCAAATGGAAAGTTGGAAAGCACCCTGGGTCCTCAACGTCATGGCTGAACCACTGCATCTACCCAGATCTCACCAGTCTGCCTTTGAACCTCCAGGGACTTGAGATAACAATATCCTAATTGGTTAAGCTAGGGGTTCTCAAACTTCTGGTCTCAGGACCGCTTCAAGCTCTTAAAAATTATTGAGGACCCCAAAGAGTGTCATTTATGTGTGCTGTGCTTTGGGAGTTACCATATTAGAAACTGAAACAGAGAAAAAGTTTAAATATTTATGTATTAGCTTATTGTCAAACAACAATAATAAACCCATTTCATGTTAATATAAACAATACAGTTTTATGAAAAAAATTATATTTTCAGGGCTCCTGGGTGGTTAGGCATCCGACACTTGGTTTTGGCTCAGGTCACAGTCTCAGGGTCGTGGGATTCAGCCCCGCGTTGGGCTCTGCGCTCAGCCAGAGTCTGCTTAAGATTCTCTCTGCCCACCACCCCTTCCCCGCTCTTTCTCTCTAAAATAAAAATAAATCTAAATCTATCATCTATCTATCTATCTATCTATCTATCTATCTATCTATCTATCTATCTATATTTAGGGGCACCTGGGTGGCTCAATTGGTTAAAAGTCTGCCTTCCTCTCAGTTCATGATCCCAGGGCTGTGGAATCGAACCCCGCATCAGGCTTCTTGCTCAGCGAGGAGTCTGCTTTTCCCTCTCCCTCTGCCTGCTGATCCCCCTGCTTGTGCTCTCTCTCTCTCTGTCAAATAAATACATAAAATCTTTAAAAAATATACATACACATATTTTAAAAATTACATTTTCCAAAAAAAAGATTTAGTACAAAGAGTGGTTGTTCCATCTTTTCACAAATCTCTTCGATGTCTGAGTTAACAGGAGACAGCTGGCTTCTAGTACCTGCTTCTGTCCTCTATCTGTTGTGGTACCACAGGCCTTGTAAGCACTGGGGCTCTCCCATGTACACTCATGAAACAAGGAGGGTGGTCTTGGTATTATCATGAAAATGCTTTAATCTCATGGATGCCTTGAAAGGGCATTGGAAATTCCCAGGGGGTCCCCAGATCTTTGAGAAAGGGTGGTCTAAGCCATTCTTAAACCAACTTTTTTTTTTTAAAGATTTTATTTATTTATTTGACAGAGAGAGGGACAGCCAGTGAGAGAGGGAACACAAGCAGGTGGGGTGGGAGAGGAAGAAGCAGGCTTCCAGTGGAGGAGCCTGTTGTGGGGCTCGATCCCAGATCACCGGGATCACGCCCTGAGCCGAAGGCAGACGTTTATCGACTGAGGCACCCAGGCGCCCCTTAAACCAACTTTTTAAGAAGATTTATTTATTTATTTATTTGAGAGAGAAAGCGTGTGTGTGTGCCCATATGCGTGCACCCTGGGGGGAGGAGGAGAGGGAGCGAGAGAACCTCAAGCAGACTCCTGGTTGAGTGTGGAGCCCAACTGGGGGCTTGATCCCACAACCTTGAGACCATGAGCCGAAATGAGGCTGCTTAACCTACTGAGCCACCCAGGTGCCCCAAAGCCATTCTTAGTTGTACATTCTACTACCTAGAGCAAAGATCCTGTAACTGGTACACCTTCTCAGCATCCGTGTGCCTATTCCTTCCATCCACCCTCCATGTTCCTCCCTCAGATTTTTGTATGACTCCCTCTCACTTCATTAAAACCCCCATCAGAAATTTCACCTCCTGGGGCACCTGGGTGGCTCAGTGGTTAAGCGTCTGCCTTCGGCTCAGGTCATGATCCCAGGGTGCTGGGATCAAGTCCCAAATCAGGCTCCCTGCTCAGCGGGAATCCTGCTTCTTCCTCTCCCACTCCCCCTGCTTGTGTTCCCTCTCTCACTGTCTCTCTAGCTGTTAAATAAATAATAAATAAAATCTTAAAAAAAAAAAAAAAGAAATTTCATCTCCTTAGCAAAATTATCTTGGACCAACTGGTAATTGTTTCTTTACAAAGCATTTATTGCTATTGCTATTGCTAACACACACACATGCACCCCATTTTAATAATCTCAATACTCAGTGTGGGGCTCAAACTCACAACCCTGAGATCAAGAGTCGTATGCACTTAATTCCACACAACAGTACACTTAAAAATGGTAAAAATGGTGAACTTTATGGTAAGTATATTATATAATAATCAGTTATTTGTAAACCTTGGTATTTTTTTTTTCAAGAGGTATTTTTTTTTTAAAGATTTTATTTATTTATTTGACAGAGACAGCCAGCGAGAGAGGGAACACAAGCAGGGGGAGAGGGAGGGGAAGAAGCAGGCTCCTAGCGGAGGAGCCTGATGTGGGGCTGGATCCCAGAACACCGGGATCACGCCCTGAGCCAAAGGCAGACGCTTAACGACTGCGCCACCCAGGCACCCCGTAAACCTTGTTATTTTAGCTATTATAAGGAACAAGTCACCTACAACATAGCTCACACCTGAGGAAGCAGTGCATTTACTAAAACACTGATTATTTTCAGGGCGCCTGGGTGGCTCAGTGTGGGGAGCGTCTAAGTCTTGGTTCTGGCTCAAGTCGTGAGCTCAGGGTTGTGGGATCGAGTCCTGGATCGGGCTCTGCACTTAGTGGGGAATCTGCTTCTCTCTCTCTCTCTTTCTCTCTCTCTGTCCCCACCCCCATAAGTAAATAAATCTTAAAAAAAAAACTGATTATTTTCATCTACAAACTCTGGTCCAGCTGTTGGCTTAATTTATTTGCAAAAAATTTTCATTCATGGCCACTTGGTCTTCTTTCCCACTGAGTCAGCTGGGGGGGGGTGCTAGACCTCCCACTTGCATGACCACAGCTGGGAAAGCAGTGCAGTACTAGGCACCGAGTTGTTTCATAGTATCACAGAAATAAAATCACAGGTCGGGCTTCCCTACACACACACACACACACACACACACACACACACACACACACACAGAGTATCAGGAAACAGCCTGTCCATTTTGGCTTCACATTTTGGTTTCCTTGGCTTCAGAGCTGTGCTTGGAGCTGGGCCATCCAGGGAAACTGAGCAAGTCCATGGGTCCATCGAACTTGGTCTGGATCCATCAAGGACACAAAAAACAGACTATCCCGTCCTCTCCCCCGAGTGGAGCAGACAAAAGTGTCGTTGATGGTGAAGCTGTGGAAAGCTTCAGAAGGCCCCGTGGGAGGAAGCTTGGCATGAGCGGGCAAACAGCTCGGCCTGACCCTGGAAGGGAGCACCAGGCTGGGGGAAGGTCCTGGGCATCCGCTCGGCCCTGATGGCAGACACCCTGTGCTTTCTCAGGCAGCGAAAGAGGGAGGCAGCCCTTCCCTGCAGCCTCGGCCTGGTAGCTTGCCCTGACGTCTCAGGAATTCTTGCAAAAGGACACCACCCATGGAAAAATGCTTAGATATAACGTTAAATGGAAAAATCAAGATAAAAAGATTACATACATATAACACATGTGTGAACATAATCTAAATAGACATTGCATCTTTGTTTAAAAAATGCTTAAAGCGTGCATTGAGAAACAAGACCAGGGGGCGCCTAGCTGGCTCAAGTCGGAGGAACCTGAGACTCGATCTTGGTGTCGTCAGTTCAAGCCCCACGATGGGGAAAAAAAAAAAAAAAAATATATATATATATTAACTAAAATATATAAATTAACTAAAAAATATATATATATAT
>NC_048230.1:31884188-31884792 GCF_002007445.2 Ailuropoda melanoleuca | reverse complement strand
GCTGCAGCCTGTGACAGACGGCCCTTTTTTAAGGTCAAATAATATTCCGTTGCACGTACGTCGCATGTTTTGTTTATCCATTCTGTCCTGTCACACTTGCGTTGCTTTCATGTTTGGCTGTTGTGACTAGTGCTGCTATTGTAAGGGAGGGACAACCTAACTTTTTCCCTCTACCCGCTAAGGTTCTCTGGCTGGGGCCCTGCAAATTGGATTGACTCAAGGTAGGTTAATAGGAGAAAAATGGTTTCTTCACTGGTGTGTAGACCCTGGAGAACTCAGTGATGAGGGACTCAAAGGGGTGATTAGAACTCGGGTTTGTATTGCATCTTAAGAAAAGAACAATAAATTTCATAGAGCAACGACAGGACAAAACACCAGGACTGTGTGCTTCTAGGCACAGTGAAGTATGGGAAGGTAACTATTCGGGGGAAGTCCTGGAAGATAAGGGCTGTTTAGTAGGGTTTGTCATGTGGAGTCCTCGGGTACTGTTCCTGAGCTGGAGTCTGGAGTTGTCTCTGATGACTAGGAATTGCCCTGCCCTCCTGCCTGTAGAGTGGTGGAGGGCAGGCATGTTTTCCTGTGTTTGCTTTTTTTTTTTTTTTTT
>NC_048230.1:31831401-31883873 GCF_002007445.2 Ailuropoda melanoleuca | reverse complement strand
TTTATTCCCAGTTGAAGGGATTTGCAGAGTTGGTAGCAAGGCTCTCAAGTGACTAAGTGCCATGAGGGTTATGAAGTGTTCGCTTGAACTGCATAATGAGTAATATAAGGTGGCAAGCACAATGCAATTCATGTTCCAGAAAGATCTATTGTGAAGGGAGAATCTTCATGGAGAATCCTCCATCTTCAGACCACTGCCCCCCATAGGAAGGGGTGGAGAGGGATGGGTATTGAGGGTTCTTTACTAGCCTTCTAGGATGGAATGCTTCTTACAAGTCTTGAGGTTCAAGGATAAAAATCAGAAGTTGTGTTCTGGATCCAAAACAAGGAAAGTAAATCCATCAGGCCTGGAGTAAGAGGGCTCAAGAGCCACCTCCCGTTGGCATGCGGGGAAGAGGGATTGTAGACTGGGTGAGGCCGGCCAATGAAGTGTTTGTGCTGATTTGGGCTTTTTATGAACAAATGTGGTGAAGGGTGGGCACTCGGGCATGCATTACATTTTAGGTGTAGATATAACCTCGTACAACCTCGGGCGCCTGGGGGGCTGTCGGTTAAGTGCCTGCCTTTGGCTCAGGTCATGATCCCAGAGTCCTGGGATCGAGCCCCACATCGGGCTCCCGGCTCAGTGGGGAGCCTGCTTCTCCTCCCTCTGCCATTCCCCCTGCCCCTGCTTGTGCTCTCTGGCTCTCTCTCTCTCTNCTCTCTGTCAAATAAATAAATAAAATCTAAAAAAAAATAAAAAATACAAATAAATCTGGCATAGCCTCGTCTGAAGGCAATTTGGCAGTATCTACTGAAATCGAAAATCAGATATCCTTTGACTCCTCTATTACTAGGAATTTATCCTACAGATATTTGGTACATGTGCCTATAGAAGCATTGTACAAGAATATTCATCATTTCCACCCTTTTGACACTAGGAGACATTTGGAAATAACTTACATGTCCAAAAGAGTACTGGCTAAATAAATAAATATGGTACATTTGTGCAATGGCTTGATATAGTGGCATTTAGAAAGTAGCAGGTGAGCATGTATTGATATGGAACAATCCCCAGAATTTAATAGATAAAAACAAAAAGCAATGGGTTTGCTATGATTAGTATAAAGGGATATGTTTATACTTAGAACCTTCATAGGAGGACAAACAAGAAATTAGAAACTGATTGCCTTTGGGGAGGAGACCAGGTTGAGAGTGCTGCTTACTTTTTACAATTTACACCCTTTTGTGTCTTTGGAATTTTTTACTACCCACTTCCATTGCAAATAAATGATTTTTAAGTTAGTGGTTTGTGAACCCCTTTATCTTGTAGATAAAAGCATTGCTTTATTTTTTATTTTTAAGTAACCTCTGCACCCAACGAAGGGCTCGAATTTACAACCCAGAGATCGAGAGTCACATGCTGTGACTGAGCCAGCCAGGCACCCCAAAAGCATTGCTTTTTTAAAAAAATGTGGTAAAATACACATACCATGAAACTTACCATCTTAACCATTTTTAAGTGTGCAGTTCAGTCATGTTGAGTATATTCACATTGTTGTGCAACCCATCTCTAGAGCTTTTTCGTCTTGCAAAACTGAAACTACCCACTAAACAACTTCCCTTCCCACCCACCCCCATCCCCTGGCAACCACCATTCTACTTTCCGTCTCTGAGTTTGACTGCTCTAGATAACTTGTGTCTGGGAACTCATTTTGTGATGGCTTCTTTCGCTCGGCCCCGTATCTCCCAGGTTTGTCCACGCTGCAGCCTGTGACAGACGGCCCTTTTTTAAGGTCAAATAATATTCCGTTGCACGTACGTCGCATGTTTTATCCATTCTGTCCTGTCACACTTGCGTTGCTTTCATGTTTGGCTGTTGTGACTAGTGCTGCTATTGTAAGGGAGGGACAACCTAACTTTTTCCCTCTACCCGCTAAGGTTCTCTGGCTGGGGCCCTGCAAATTGGATTGAGTCAAGGTAGGTTAATAGGAGAAAAATGGTTTCTTCACTGGTGTGTAGACCCTGGAGAACTCAGTGATGAGGGACTCAAAGGGGTGATTAGAACTCGGGTTTGTATTGCATCTTAAGNGTTTATCCATTCTGTCCTGTCACACTTGCGTTGCTTTCATGTTTGGCTGTTGTGACTAGTGCTGCTATTGTAAGGGAGGGACAACCTAACTTTTTCCCTCTACCCGCTAAGGTTCTCTGGCTGGGGCCCTGCAAATTGGATTGAGTCAAGGTAGGTTAATAGGAGAAAAATGGTTTCTTCACTGGTGTGTAGACCCTGGAGAACTCAGTGATGAGGGACTCAAAGGGGTGATTAGAACTCGGGTTTGTATTGCATCTTAAGAAAAGAACAATAAATTTCATAGAGCAACGACAGGACAAAACACCAGGACTGTGTGCTTCTAGGCACAGTGAAGTATGGGAAGGTAACTATTCGGGGGAAGTCCTGGAAGATAAGGGCTGTTTAGTAGGGTTTGTCATGTGGAGTCCTCGGGTACTGTTCCTGAGCTGGAGTCTGGAGTTGTCTCTGATGACTAGGAATTGCCCTGCCCTCCTGCCTGTAGAGTGGTGGAGGGCAGGCATGTTTTCCTGTGTTTGCTTTTTTTTTTTTTTTTTTCAATTGCCTTAGTGCCAGGGGCTCCTGTCTGGCTCAGTCATGTGACTCTTGATCTCAGCGTCATGAGTTCAAGCCCCACACTGGGAGTAGAGCTTACTATAAATAAATAATAAACAACCACCACAATTTCTTGTGCCAGAGAAGCATATTGTACCGTGTGTACTCTGTACCCCTTCACTGTGAACATGGGTTTACAAATATTTTTTAAAGATTTTATTTATTTGAGAGAGAGAGAGTGAGCAGGAGAGAGAGAGAGAGAGCACACAAATAGGGGCAGAGGGAGAAGTAGGCCCCCCACTGAGCAGGGAGCCCCACACAGGGCTGCATCCCAGAACCCCGGGATCATGACCTGAGCTGAGGGCAGACGCTTAACGGGCTGAGCCACCCAGGCGTCCCTGGGTGTACAAATATTTCATCAAGACCCTGCTTTCAATTCTGATTTATACCCCGAAGTGGAATTGCTAGATCATATGGTAATTATATTTTTATTTTTATTTTTTTTAAAGATTTTATTTATCTGAGAGAGAGCGAGAGAGAGAGAGTGTGCACACAAGTGGGGGTAAAGGGTAGAGGGAGAAGCAGAGTCCCCAATGAGCAGGGAGCCCAACGTGGGGCTCGAGCCCCGGGACTCTGGGACCATGACCTGAGCCGAAGGCAGACACTTAACCAGCTGAGCCACCCATGCGCCCTGGTAATTCTGTTTTTAATATTTTGAGGAACTGTCTCGCTGTGTTACATTCTTACCAGCAGGACACAAGAGTGCCAGTTTCTGCACTTCCTTGCCAACACTTGTTATTTTCTGGGTTGGGTTTGGTTTTGGGTTTTGATAGTATCCATTCTGATAGGTATGAGGTGGTAACTCATCCCCCCAGAAAACTGCTCACTATCCACAGTCTAGCCTAGATTTTACTTACTCGTCTGCTGGAGGGGATTCGGCTCCATGGGGCAGAACCCTTGGCTTGTCCTCTGCTTCATTCCGAGCCCTGGGTCAGAGCCTGGCACACGGCAGGCATTTCTTTGTTGAACGAGTGAGGAGAGCAGCCAAGGCCACGAGATGAAGAAACGAAGCCCTCTGCCCTGACATTGCTGACGTGAGCTACCAGAACGGTCTAGCGCTGACGATCTCCTCCGTAAGCAGCCCTGCCAGTGGGTGCCCTTGCTAGCTAAAGGGTCACCTCAGCAAAGGGAGAAGGGTTCTCTCTGATGTGAGAGCTCAAGTACGCTCCCTCCTGAGCCTGAGTTCCTGCACCTGGGTTTTACAGTGATGGAAGGAAACAAAAGGAGGACAATTGTTGGAAGTGGACATCTTCCCTTCCTCCCCAGTGTTGCCCACCCAGAGCCTGGGGTGGGGCACAGTCGCTGCTATTTGAACAAAAGTGGACCCTCTTGGGAAGGTGTTTGGTTACAAGGCTTCTCCCGAGACTTTTCGTCAGCAATTAGGGTAACCACCCGTCTGGGAGTATGGGTTGTCCAGGGAGGGTTAGATCACTTGAAAACATAACAAAGTAGAAGTGCTTTATGAATACAGTTGACCCTTGAACAACATAAGGGGTAAGGGTGCCAAACTGCCTTGCCGTTGAAAATCCGTGTATAGATTTTGACTGCCCCCAAAACTTGACGAGTAGCCTACTGTTGACCGGAAGTTTTACTGATAACGTGAACCGTTGATGAATGTTTTTTGTGTGCTGTGTGCATTATATACTGTATTCTTAGACTAGACAGCTAGAGAAAAGAAAATGTTAGTAAGAAAATCATAAGCTGGGTGGCTCAGGTGGTTGAACGTCTGCCTTTGGCTCAGGTCATGATCTCAGGGTCCTGGGATGGAGCCCCACATAGGGCTCTCTGCTCAGTGGGGAGTCTCCTTCTCCCTGTCACTCTCCCTCTGTGCTTTCCTTCTCTCTCTCGCTCTCTCAAATAAATAAAATCTTTTAAAAAAATCATAAGGAGGCACCCAGCTGGCTTAGTCGGTAGAGCATGCGACTTTTTTTTTTTAAGTAAGCTCTGTGCCCAACATGGGACTTGAACTTATGACCCTGAGATCGAGCTGGAGCATGTGACTCTTGATCACTGGGTCGTGAGTTTGAGTCTCGTGTTGGGCATAGAGCTTACTTAAAAATAAAAATAAAACCTTAAAAAATGGCATAAGGAAGAGAAAATACATTTACAGGACGCTACTGTATTTATCGAAAAAACCCACGTATAAGTGGATCTGTGCAATTCAAACCTCTCTTGTTCAGGGGTCAACTATTAAATGTTTCCCTTCTGTTAGACAAAAGTTTAAGAAAAAAGTTTGATTTCTTCAATGTAAGTGACCTCAATGAACAAAGCATTCATTTTCTATGCAAGCCAAGACACTGATCCCACTTGGTTGGTTTTCTTATTGAAAGGCTTGAATCCTTCCACTTAACACCCTCAGTGAGTTACTGGTGGTTGGGGCTGACTGACTGGAGTGGCAGTAGAAATGCAAAGAGGGGGCACCTGGGTGGGTCAGTCGGTTGGGTGTCAGCCTTGGGCTTGGGTCATGATGTCAGGGTCCTGGAATCGAGCCCCTCTTAGGTCTCCCTGCTCAGCGGGGAGTCTGTTTCTCCCTCTCCCCCTGTGCTCTCTTGCTCTACTCTTGCTCTCTCTCAAGTAAATAAATAAAATCTTAAAAAAAAAAAAAAAGAAATACAAAGAGATCTGTTAGGTGAGACTGGCACCTCTGAATACAGACTTTTGGGGCATTAGTTTCTGTCTTTATACATTCTGGGCACTCATTCAAAGCAGAATATTCTAGTAGTTTGGAGCTGAGAAATACTGGATTTACAGACCTCTTACTCTGGGTCACCCTCAGGGTGGAAATCGTTTTGTTACAATGCATTTAGTTTAACACACGTCCCCTGGATGTAGATTCAGTCTTCTGAATGATGACCCTCAAATTTTTATCTACAGCTCGGATTTTCCCACGAATTCCCAGATTTGAATTTCCACTGCCTCATTACCATCTCCAGTGAGCTGTCTCAAACTTCACATACCCCAAATGGAATTCTTAATTTCCCCCCCAACACCTGTACCCCCTGCCCTGGACTTCCTGGGGACTTGGTGCCACACTTCCCGTGCCCCCCATCCGTCAGCGGGTTCAGTCGACCTCACCTAGAAAATATTTCCCAGGTGCCTCCTTCATTTCCACTGCGGCCACCTTCCCACGCCTCCTTCATCTCTCACCCTCCTGTTGCAACAGCCCCTGGCTCACCTGCCCACTTTCACTTGGCCTCTCTCCTGTCCATCCTCTCCATAGCAGTAGACGTGATCCTGCAACGTAACGTACATCAGACGGGGCCACACATGTCCTTTAAAAGCCTGTACTGGGGGGCGCCTGCGTGGCTCTGTCAGTTGAGCTTCTGACTCTTGGTGTTTTGGCTCAGGTCAGGATCTCAGGGTCCTGCCTGAGCCCTAAGTCGGGCTTGCGCTCAGTGGGGAGGTGGGGAGTCCGCTTGTCCCTCCGCCCTCTCCACCCCCATTCGTGTGCGCTCACTCTCTCTTTCAAATAAATAAATAAAATCTTTAAAAAAAAAACCCAAAAACCTCTACTGGTCTGGCTCAGTCAGTAGAGTGTGTGACCCTTGATCACAGGGTTGTGAGTTCGAGCCCCACATTGGGTGTAGAGATTGCTTTAAAAAAATAAAAATAAGAAACCTGTACCGATGGCACTAATACAAGCCCCAGTGCGAAGGAACCTTGGAAACACCATGCTGCGTGAAGGAAGCTAGTCACGAAAGGCCATATGGTATATGATTCTGTTCATGTGAAACACCCAGAGCAGGTAAACCCGAGACAGACAGCAGTTTCCAAGGGCCAGGGTCAGGGCGGGTGGAGGGAGGAGTACACATTACAGCGGTGAATTTTATGTCATGTGAATTTTACCAGTCTTTCTTTTAAAAGCTTACTATGGGGACACCTGTGGGGGCTCAGTCGGTGAAGCATCTGCCTTCGGTTCAGGTCATGATCCCGTGGTACTGGGATTGAGTCCCTGCCTCGGGCTCCTTCTGCCTGCCTCTGCCTGCCTCTCCCCTTGCTTGTGCTCTCTCTCTGACAAATAAATAAAATCTTTAGAAAAAAAATAAAGAAAAAGTAAATAAAAAGCTTACTCTAGGGGCGCCTGGCTGGCGCAGTCAGTAGAGCTGTGTATGTGACTCTTGATCATGGGGTCATGAGTTCAAGCCCCACATTGGGCATAGAGCTTACTAAAAATAAATTAAATTAAATTAAATTAAATTAAATTAAAATTAAATTAAATTAAAAGCTTGCTGTAGGGATACACGGCTGGCTCAGTCAGTAGAGCATGCAATTCTTGGTCTCCAGGTCATGAGTCCGAGCCCCATGTTGGGCATAGAGATTACAGTAAAAAAAAAAATGCATATCATGGTCCTTATTTACTAGAGTCCAGCAAGCCCTTTGTGGTCCGGCCCCTGACTACTCTCCTGTACTCTGAGCCTCACCCGCAGGCCCGCCTACCTCCAGCCCTGTTCAGGCTGTCCCCTCTGCCTGCTCTTCTGTCTCCAGCCCTGCCATGTGATTGGCTTCTTATTGGTCTTTTGGTTTCCACCTTGGAGAGGTCTTTCCTGACTCTTCCGGCTCTGCACCGGCTCTCCACTTCCCTTCCCAGTACCGATCGCAACATTATTCCCTTGTTTGCTTGTAGGTTTTCTGTTGTCGCCGTTAGACTCTGAGGGCAAGACCAAGGCTGTCCTGTAGTCCCAGAATCTAGAAAGCACCTGGTAGTGCAGACGGCCTCCAAATGTACGGAGTGAGGGGCGCCCAGCTGGCTCCATCCAAGGTGTGTGTGACTCTTGGTCCTGGGGTCATGAGTTCAGGCCCCATGGTGGGCGGAGAGCTTCCTTAAAAAAACAAATAAATAAAACATAATTAAAAAAATCTTTTGAATGTTAGGAAAAGAGACAAGATTTTCTTACCATGAGATAACCTAGTTGACTGACTAGAAGTATTTTATCGAAGAAACTGTGGCTTGCTACGAGCAGAGCACCTGGGCCTGTGCTGAGCCAGCTCCTTTCCAACCTTCTGAGCTTATTTTCGGGTAGTGCTTTAGTTCATCACGTGCACGTCCATGCATTAGCTCATCTTTTCTTTGGATGAACTTCTCCAGGTGGGTCTTTGTTATTTCTCCTTTGCAACTATGGAAACTGAGGCTCAGAGAGGCCAAATGATTTGCCTAGAGTTGCAGTTCGGCAGCACCGGAGCCAACAGTGGTTATCCTCTCTTGCACTTTGAGCAAGTTACTTGGCCTCACCAAGGTCCGTTTCCTGTGTCCCTCCAGTCCTTTCCCAGCTCCCGGGGAAATTGCAGTGAGAATCAGTAATACAGGGACCATGCCTGCCTCTGGTCATAAGCCTTGAACCAAGGTGTGCTACTATTATTTTTCCATGTTGACATTACCCTGCCAAGGTGGCCTGTCGGGGACTGAGGGCCTCTTCTCTCTGCTCTACCTGCAAGTTTCCTGAAAGGCCACGGACCCAGGCACTGGAGCCACGGGCTGGGATCTCAGGGCCGGGAAAGCCACAAGCCTGGGCCCTTCCAGCCTCTCCCTACATGCTCTTCATACCACACACGTGCTCACACACACAGATGCTCAGCGCAATGGAATTTCCAGCTTGGACAGAGGGAAAAGAATGTATATTGGGGCCCACAAGAGCCAGAAAAATAATTCAGCCTGGCCCCATTCCCAGGGCCAGGCATCACTCGTGTCGTCCAGACCAGAGTCCACACCCAGTCACTTCTGACCAACCGCCCAGCCCAGCTGCTCTGCTGCTCTCCCAGACCCACTGCTGCTCTCCCAGACCCACCCTCTCGGGGCAGGGTGTACACCGGCAAGACGCAAAGGGCAAGGGGTGAAAGGGCCCAGAGAAGGGATGAGGGAAAGAAGGCCCTCTCCCTCTCCCCGCCCCCACAGGCTAATCCCTGGGACCACAGTGCTTCCGCCAAAGCCATTTGGGGGCAGAAGCTCAGCTCATTCTACTCCTGCAATGGATAATGGGAAATTAAAGCAATTATGGAGATAAAAGCAGTCCCTTAAACTCTTCTTTACATTGTAGGTGAATGAGGATCGTCTGTCTTTACTTTGTGCAGCCATAGCAACAAGGTATCTTTAAACTTTCATGTTTCTGGAAGCCTTGAGCCCCTTAATAAAGAGCAGCTAATCTTTATGCACTTTCATGCTCTTATCCATGCAGAACACTCTCTGCCCTGTGCCCCAGGTTGTTTGCCCTTGCAGTAACTATATACCACGTTCTTTCACCTCGAATGTGATCAGTGACTTTATTTTTCCCTTTAGAGACCACGTATGAAAGGAGTAACTCTAGAGAGTTGAGATTGCTTAAAAACTGGTTTATTAAATTTAAAAACTATCTTAAATAGGTACGCCTGTGCACCTTAATATTACAATGTAATGCTATCTTTTTACTGATTACCACCTTGTAAATGAATCCATGTTTGACTACAAAGGGAGATAGGAAGTATGGGTGATTGTCTTCTAATTGATACTGTTTTTCTTTAAGACCAACATATGATCTCAAGAAAAAAATTTTTTTTTAAAGATTTTATTTTTATTTATGTGACAGAGACAGCCAGCGAGAGAGGGAACACAGCAGGGGGAGTGGGAGAGGAAGAAGCAGGCTCCCAGCGGAGGAGCCCGATGTGGGGCTCGATCCCGGAACACCGGGATCACGCCCTGAGCCGAAGGCAGACGCTTAACGACTGCGCTACCCAGGCGCCCCTCAAGAAAATTTTAATGTAGAGCCTTTAAAATATAATTTGGGGGGCGCCTGGGTGGCACAGCGGTTGGGCGTCTGCCTTCAGCTTAGGGTGTGATTCCGGCGTTATGGGATCGAGCCCCACATCGGGCTCCTCTGCTGTGAGCCTGCTTCTTCCTCTCCCACTCCCCCTGNGGATCACGCCCTGAGCCGAAGGCAGATGCTTAACGACTGTGCTACCCAGGCGCCCCTCAAGAAAATTTTAATGTAGAGCCTTTAAAATATAATTTGGGTCTTCTAATACAAAATAAATGCAAGAGTGTAATAAAGAGGGGGAAGGGTAACCTATAAATTTAAAGAGACTTAAAACACATCATTCGATTGCGATATGGGAACCTTATTTGGATCTCAGTTTGAACAAACCTAAAAAATGTATGCTAAGTATTAACAAAGAGAAGGTGGATTTCTGATTAGATACTTGATGATAAGAGGAATTTTTTAAATTTCATTTTAGCTGTTTTATATTTTTCAAAAGGAAGTCCCTCTCCTTCAGAGATATATACTAAAATATGTAAGAAAATACGTGATTTCTAGTATTTGCTTCAAAATAATATAGAAAGGGGAAAGGAGGGTTTAGATGAAATGTCCTTAGCCATGAATTTGATGATTGTTCAATCTACAAATAAGTTCATGGGATTCACTATACAATCTCTACATTTGTACACATTTGAAATTTTCCATAATGATTTAAAGAAGAAATTAAATACATACACTCATACACATACATAATCAATACAAAATACTTCCTATTTGCATTTTTTTTTAAAGTAGGCTCTTCGCCCAATGTGGGACTTGAACTTATGACACCGAGATCAAGAGTTGCATGCCCTACAGACAGCCAGCCCGGCACCCCAAAATACTTTCTAAATATAGGGTGTTTCTAGCTCTTTCTAGTCTACTTGTAAAGTGTGTTAAAATGGCCAGTTGGCCCTGTCCATGGCAGAGGACTGGAGCTAAGATTTTATTTATTTATTAGACAGAGAGAGAGACAGCCAGCAAGAGAGGGAACACAAGCAGGGGGAGTGGGAGAGGAAGAAGCAGGCTTCCCAGTGGAGGAGCCTGTTGCGGGGCTCGATCCCATAACACCAGGATTGCGCCCTGAGCCGAAGGCAGACGCTTAACGACTGCACCACCCAGGTGCCCCAGAGAACAAGTCTTAAGAATGACTTATTTTGTATTCTTAAGTTCATTACTCAGTCACACCTGGATAACTCATTTTTATGAATGTATAAAACTTTATTATAAATAGTGCTTTAATTTCATCTTTTCTCCCTTACATTCACAATATCTCTGAGGAATGTGGACACTAAAAACTGTGAAGAAGTAAACAGGAGACACCTGGGTGGCTCAGTCAGTTAAAGGTCTGCCTTCAGCTCAGGTCACGATCCCAGAGTCCTGGGATCGAGTCCCGTATCAGACTCCTTGCTCAGTTGGGAGTCTGCTTCTCCCTCTCCCTTTGCTGATCCCCCTGCTTGTGCTCTCTTGTGCTTTCTCTGTCAAATAAATAAAATCTTTAAAAAAAATTTTTTTAAATTAAAAAAAGAAGTAAACAGGGTGAGTTGAGTGACTTGTCCAGAGTAACCCAACTCCAGGGGTGCAGTGGGCCTGGCTGCTTCCATGGGGTCCACCCAGTGAGAAGGGACTCAAAGAACTGAGTAAATAAAAATAAATTAGTAAAAGGATGTATCTGTAGGAACTGGACCCAGGTTGTACCCCAGGGAGCATGTATTAACAGAAAGGCTTTATGGAATGCCCTACCTAGCCTTTCTTTGCAAACCCCAGTTCCTAGTCTCTATGGAACTTTAAGAACTTAAACTCTATGGCCCGGTTTACACATCTAGAAAGTGGGATAACAAGACTTGCCTTGCAGAGTGCTTTGGAGCCATGCAGTGAATGAGCGCCCAGGGCACTGTGGGCTCTGTACGAGTGCCAGCTGTCACCATGAATGTGATTAGGTGTTTGGAATTTAGACTACAGCCAGTAGTTTGACCCCAGGCTGTTTCTCATTCAGCACATGTTAAGTGAAGGCTTGCTTGTGCCAGGCATAGTTCTGGGTTCGGGGGATACAACCATTGAACAAAACCAATGTGGCCCCTGATTCACACACAGCTTACAGACTAGAGATCGGCCCACAGAAGCTTGCATCTCACAAGAGCACTGTTGATAGGATAGCACTGTTACCTCCCTTGTCTGCACAGTTGTGTGAGAAAATGCAGGCCCCATTCCTTCCTCAATGACACGAGCACCTCTCACCTCACTTTGTGCTGCCGGGGCTGTCTCTTGGCTCCTGTGAAGGTGACATGGTCGGGAGCTCCACGGAGGACTTAGGACAAGTAGAACGTGTCAGAATCAGGGCAAAGGAAGTTGGATGAGGCACATTAGGCAGATTGATGGATGCTGCTAGGTTGAATAGTTGGAACGGACTCCGTTTGGGAAAGAATCCTCCATCTTGAAAACAGGCTCACACCCATGTGGATAGTGGGTGGGTCAGAGGTAAAGTCAAGAGAGTCACATCTCACAGTTCTCAAGGAATTAGAGAAAACACTGGTCCTTGAACCATTGCCCTTGGAATGTCCTTGGAATTATTCTGGGTGTCATTCCTGTCATTGGTGAGACCCAGAGGGTGATTGGCCATGTCATCAATGGGTATCAACTCTGTCACAAAGGTGTCATATGTGCTGGGGAGCCCATCCTCGTGCCATGGCCCTCTCTGAATTCTGCTTCTCCCCAGGTCCTTCCAGGTGGTCCCAGAACTCCCAGAGATACTCCACATAGGGTTTTCTTTCCTAGCCACACAGGACAACCTTAGTGAGCTGCGGGTGGAATTGAGGATCAAATAGTCCCAAAGTGTTCTGCGTGGAGGACTCCCCCAGTAGGCCTTCACCCCCAGACCCATAGACTGGGAGGAATCATAGAACTCGTGATAAGCAGTCTCCGGAAGGAATGATTATTTTTTGCTAGAGTTACTTTCCTCTTAGAAATACATTTCCTTCTCATTGCCAACAATTTTTCCTTCTAACTCTCACTGAGTAGGAAAAGCTGGAGGTTGGGCCAGGGGAAAGGACCTACAGGTGTTACTGATGTAGGTAAGGACTTAAAGCAGGCCCAGGTAAATGCTCAGAGGACACAGTCAATGTGAAGGAGCTGAGCTGGGCCAAGGACTGGGACGAGAATGAGGTCAAGACCATTGTAGTTCTTTGAGGAAGACACGATTTTGTGTTCATGAAACCACGGTTGAAAACCAGGGAATCGTCCTAGATGGAGAAGTCAGGACCAAGATGGAGTCAGATGCAAGAAAGAAGGAAACTTGGAAGGTGAGGTGCATCAAAAGGACTAGCGGAGGGGGGTGTAGCACCTGGGTGGCCCAGTTGGTTAAACGTCTCTTGGTTTCTGCTCAGGTCATGATCTCATGGGTCGTGGCATCAAGCCCTGTGTCAGGCTCCTCGCTCAGCGGGGCATCTGCTCGAGAGTCTCTTCCTCTGCCCCTCCCCCAGTCACGCATGCACGCGGTCTCTCTTTCTCAAATAAATAAACCTTAAAAAATAAATAAAGGGGGCACCTGGGTGGCTCAGTCAGTTAAGCGTCTGTCTTCGGCTCAGGTCATGATCCTAGGGTCCTGGGATTGAGCCCTGCATCAGGGTCCCCCTGCTCTGCAGGAAGCCTGCTTCTCCCTCTTTCTCTGCCCCTCCCCCTGCTTGTGCTCTCTTGTGCACGCTCTCTCTCTCTCTCTCTCTCTTTCAAATAAGTAAGTAAATACATTCTTTTAAATAAATAAAGGACTAAATAAATAAAGGACTAATGCAGGATTTTTCCACCATCTTCACCTGGCAATTTACACTGTCTTCTGTTCAGATGGAATAATCATTAAAGTGTTTGGTGATTAAGATCTCCTGGTATTAAGATAATGCTTTTCATTTTATTGACTTGCTCGATTTGGAAGTCCTCTAAGGCTTTCCTGTCGAAAGCATGGTCAGGTCAGCAGTGGCAGCAGCCGTGGAAGTTGGAAATCGAGAGTTGCTGTCCTCACTCCTGACCAGCAGGCTCACAGTCTGCATTTTTAGGGGCTCCTGGCTGACTCAAGTCCATTGAGCACGCAACTTTCAATCTCAGAGTCCTGAGTTCAAGCCTCATGTTGGACATGGAGCCTAAAAAGAATCTGCATTTTTAATAAGACTCCCAGAATATAATGGGCAGATTTCTTCAGGGAGGCCTATGTGATTTAGTGTTGGCATTTTTTGTTTTTTTCTTTTTTTCCTCCCCCTCCCACCCCAACCCTTTTTTGGGTGTTGGCATTTTCATATGGTATTGTTGTATAGTCTTTCTGGAGGACAGTTTATCAATATGCATCAAAAACCTTAAAATTCGATGGGGCGCCTGTGTCCGGCTCTTGGTTTCAGGTCAGGTTGTGATCTCAGGGTTGTGAGATTGAGCCCCACGTTGAGATTCTAATGCTCTCTCTTCCGCTCATGCTCTCTCTGTCTTTCTCTCTCTGAAATAAAATAAATAAATCTTTTTAAAAAACTCTTAAAATATGCATATCTATTAATCCAACAATTGGATTTCTAGGAATTTATCATAGATGTGTACAAAGACGTGTGAAAGGTTGTTCATCACAGCGCTACTTACACAGCAAATAGTGTAAGCAAGCTAAATAGCCAATAATAGACGAGTCATTAAGTAATTTATAAGAAATTCTATGCGACCGGTTCGCTGGGTGGCTCAGTTGGTTGAGTGTCTGACTCTGGCTCAGGTCATGACCCCAGGTGGGATTGGGCCTCGCATCAGGCTCCCTGCTCAGCCGGGAGTCTGCTTGTCCCACTGCCTCTGCCCCTCTTCCCTTCCCCCTGCTTGTGCTTTCTCTCTTAAATAAATAAAATCTTTTAAAAAAAATTTTCTATGCAACCATTAAAAAGCACATTGTATAAGACTATTTCTTTGCACAGAAAAATATACATGATCTACTGAATAAAAAGAAATAGGCTTCAAACAGTTTATGGAATGGGATACTATTGATACAAAGAGAAACTGTATATGCGTGGAAAAATACTCTAAATAATGGTCATCTTTGATAGGTAGAATTATGGGTGATTTTCTTTGTGTTTTTCTGTTTTCTACATGTTATACAGTGAGCAGTTGTTTCCTACTGTAATTAAGAAACCAACTATTTTCAGGGCCCCTGGCTGGCTGAGCTGGTGGAGCATGTGACTCATGATCTAAGGGTTGTGAGTTCAAGCCCCATGTTGGATGTAGAGATGACTTTCAAAAAGAAAAAGAAAACTATTCTCTTTTAAAAAGTAAAAGGTGAAGGGAAGGAGTATAATTTCCAACAGGAAAACTACTCCATTCATGTGGGAAACAAAGGAAAATGAGAAAGTGTTCCCTTTGGATAATTTGTCAATTTCCTGCCATTATTTAGATATGGTGACATTGTTGTGGGTTGAATTGTGTCCCCCAAAATTTGTTGAAGCCTTAGCCTCCAGTACCTGTGAATGTGACCTTTTTCGGAATAAAGGTCTTTGCAAGTGTAATCAGGTGAAGATGAGGTCATACTGGATTAGAGTGGGTCCTAAATCCACTCCCAGGTATCCTCATAAGAAGAGGCTTAGGCACAGGCATCTGCTGAGAAGCCGAGGGAAGATGGAGGCAGATTTGGAGTGCTGGGTCTACAGCCACCAGAAGGTGCTGGAAGAGGCCAGGAGGGATCCTCCTCTGGAGCATTCAGAGAGAGCATAGGCCTGTCAACACCTTGATTTCAGACTCGTGGTCCCCAGAATTACGAGAGAATAAGTTTCTGTTGTTCGAAGCCCCCAGTTTGTGGTGCTTTGATATGGCAACCCCAGGAAACCAGTACAACCATACACTCAGGAAGAATAAAATCCTCTTCCATTGTCCAATTTTCCCAGTAGGATGTACAATTGAGAATCACTTGTTCTATGGGCTCAAAGACAATCTCTTGAATCTGCGATCTTCATGTTGACAAGTCAGCCACAGAGTTCAGCCCTCATCTTCACAAAGACTGGCTGGCAGACCAGGTAGGCTCATGGGCTTAATGAGCTCTGGGTTCTAGACGGAGAGGGGGGACATCTGAGGGAGCCTACGGGAATCAGGGTCTTGGATATACCCCCCCTCCTCCCCAAGACAGCTTGCTGAGGAGCCCCTGCCTCTACATTGTTCGTCAGTGTTTAGCCAGCACTGGCAGAAGGCTGGCCACACTGACCGTTCTGCTTCCCTAAACCCACGGCAGCTCCCGCAGGCAACCCAAGGTTAGAGGAAGCCCCATGGGCATGGCTTTGGCATCGGAGAAAAGAGTTGGGGCCTTGGGAGGTCACTATCAACAGCATCTATCAAACGTGTACAAAAGAGGCAAGGCCGAGCTAGGTTTGACTTTCCTCTCTGCCACTTGCTGGCTGCATACTTGGAGAAACAGCTTACCCCTTCCCTCGCTCCCCATGTCCAGTTCCCCAGCGAGGCCCTCCTCCACAATGTCTCTCAAATCCATCCCCACCACAGTCAAAGCCACCATGACCTCTCTCCTGGACAACTGTGAAGGCATCCATATCAAAACTGGTTATAAGTATCAAAAAACCCTATCATAGGGGCACCTGGCTGGCTCAGTCAGTAGAGCATGCGACTCTTGATCTTGGGATTGTGAGTTCAAGCCCCATGTCAGGTATAGAGATTACTTAATAAAATCTTTAAAAACAAACTAATAGGGGTCCTGGGGGTGGCTCGGTTGTTTAAGCATCTGCCTTCAACTCAGGTCAGGATCTCAGGGTCCTGGGATGGAGTCCTGAGTCAGGTTTCCTGCTCAGCAGGGGGTCTGCTTCTCCCTCTGCAGCCCCCACCCCTCTGGTACACATGCGCTCGCTCTCTCTCTCTCTCAAGCAAATAAATAAAAGCTTTAAAAAACAAACAGACAAAAACCTATTATAGAAGGTTAAGTAAGGAAAAGGGTATTTTACTAATGTGACAATAACTATGGAGAAAGGGGGCCCAGGATTCTCTTCCTGTTCCATATTCTGCAGTGGGTCACAGGACAGCTGCTCAGCTCCCAGAGCCACAGCTGTGCTCCAGAGGAAAGAAGGCATAGGGTCAAGGATAAAAGTCTTCTCACTTGGGCTTCGTTTCTTTATTCTGGGAAGGAAGCCCTTCCCCAAGTATGTGTCACATGACAAGGCCACACGGAACTGCAAGGGAGCCTGGGGAAGTGAGGTTTGGCCTCCAGCCTGAATAGCAAGGGAAGACAAAGGAGAAGTGGTTGCGTAAGCCAGCCTCTAGAATCTCCCCCAGGATCCTTCCTGCCTCTCTGGGGCCACACTTGCTTCCACCAATGCATATACCACCATCTTTTAAGAGTCAAATCAGACTGCATTGAGAATAGAATCGGTGGCCTACAAAACTGAATGATCTGCCTCCAGCTTCCTTGCATTTCTTTCTCTTACCATCCCATAGTGCTCCAAGTGTACAGGTTTTCTTTCAGCCCCTTGAACCTATCAAGCTTTTTCCCACCACAGGGCCTTTGGACAAAGCAATTCTCTCTGCCTGAACATGACTGGCTCCTCCTTATCTCTCAGGTCTCAGCTTTGCTGTCATCTCCTCAGAGAAGCTTGTCCTGACCACCTTATCTTTTCTTTTTTTTAAGTAAGCTCTATACGCAGCGTGGGACTCGAACTCACAACCCCGAGATCAAGAGTCACACGCTTCGCTGGCTGAGCCAGCCAGGTGCCCCTGACCACCTTGTCTTAGTAGGGCTGGTTTGCCTTTTACTTACCTTATGTTCTGTCACTTCAGCATTTTTAATTCCTTTTTTGCTGTGTATTGCTATTTACCATTTTTTAAGCTTATTTATTTAAGCAATTTACACCCAATGTGGGGCTCAAACTCATGACCCCAAGATCAAGAGCCACATGCTCTACCAACTGAGCCAGCCAGATGTCCTAAGTATTTACCATTATTTATTTGCTTCGCTGGGTAAGGATAATATCAATACAAAAGGTATTTCTATGGCCTGGCACAATGCCTGGTACCTAGTAAGAGCTCAGTAAATATTAGCTGAATTCTTGATGAATGAATGAATGAGGACTTGTGGCTATTGCATCCAGAGCCCCAGGGATCCAAGAAACATCCTAATTATATTCTTTAAATCAAATCAAACTTAAATCCTACTTCAAGCCCCTATTTCAACAGAATTATAGGAAATTCTCTCAGTCATGACTGGCTTTCCCTCACCTTCCGTAGCTTCTAGGAGGTTTATGTGATGCCAAAGATATGGGGGAGAGTAGGCACGCCTGGGTGGCTCAGTCGGTTAAGCATCTGCCTTCAACTCAGGTCATGATCTCAGAGTCCTAGGATCGAGCCCTGCTTCTCCCTCTGCCCCTCTCCCTGCTCGAGCTCTCTCTCTCTCTCAAATAAATAAATAAAATCTTTAAAAAAAAAAAAGAGAGAGAGATTTGGGGGATCATCAGTCCACCATGGTTTTTGTCCAAAAACCCTGATGTCCAAGGTCCCCTGAAGTCTGGCAGATCTCTGTTTTTGTGCCATGTCTGGAATCCAGGAATGCTCACCATGGTGGGGGTGAGTGCCCCAAGCCAAGGATCTAGACTCCTGGGGACACCAGTAGGCCATTCCCCTCTGAGCACTTGCCATTTCCCCAAAGCACGCCAAAGTGCAAGCTTGGGGGCCCCTTCTGTTGGGACCAGAAGTTCTCTCTCCTTCCCCATGGCCCTCCTTGCTGCCCTCAGAGTTGCTCCCCTCTCACTCCTCCTTTTAAAATTGAAGTGGTTTGGCGGCTAGCTTCTGTAGCCTTCAGCGTAGCCACAGGAATGCATCTTCCGTGTTACAGAACGTGCTCGGTTTCACATTCTTTCTTTTTTCTCATGGCCAGCCAGAAAAGACAGACTCTTTTGGATTCATTAATAAGCATCTTCCCCTGCACTGCATATATCTCAGGGTGGGGCAAGAAGGCTATCTGTCATCTCTGGAAGTAGAGTGGAATGGGAGAGAAAACACTAACTTGAAGACACAGGATACTCATTTCAGCGCCGCCACGAAGTCGACAAACTTGGGCCATTCACGCCTCTGTGCCTTAATCCTCCATCTTCAGCGTGAGCGAAACCATTCTTATTTTGCTCATGGGACTGTTGTGATCGTCAAAGGTGGTAACTTGCCAGTAAGTGCCTTAGATGTAGTGTTCACTGCCATACGCATGCAAGGTTTTATTTTTACTTATTTATCTCAGTACCTCATTTAATCAGACTGCTTTCTTAGCACAGTAAAGCATGAGTGTCAAAGACACTTCGCTGTCTGTGGCCACATGGCACGTGCTCTAGGTAGAGAAGGAGCAAGGTTCAAAGTAGAAGACGTTGATCGGTCACAATGCGTTGGGTATGGACGGGAGCTTATGTCCGGGGTCCACAGCCAAGAGGGGAAGGAGTTGGGGGACAGAGATGTAACAGGACTGTTAACATTTGGAGCTTGGGGACATTGCCACTGGTCAGTAAGGGCAGTACCGTTCCAGTAAGGAGGTCAAAACAAGGGACAGGTCTTGAAGGTCGAAGTCAGGAGGTAGAACGTGTGGGTACCAAGGTTGTAGAATCCCAGACCCAGAGGACCTGATTCACGAGAGCCAGACTCCTTCACGGTCAGCTCCCACGGTTGGGAGTCTGCAGGTCAGGTCCAGACAGAGGGATTCCAAGGTGGAGATCAGACCCCAGGCACAGAATGACTGCTGAGCATAGCAACTATTCTCCATGCTTTACATGCGTCATCTCGGGTGTAGACGACAGCCCTGTGAAGACAGCACTGCATCCCACAGCCCAGGAAACAGAGGGGTTCAGAGATGTGCTCACTGCTGAGTGGCTGAACCCAGGACTGTCTGACTCCAATACTGGAGGAAATGGGCAGCAGAGACGGAGAGAGAGGGTGGGGGAGGGGTGCAGAGGGAGAGCTGCAAGGCGATGCTGAATCTCGTCCCTGCCATTCCTTTCTGAAAGGGGCTCATGGAGAAGAGCCCTTGCTCACACGTGGACAGGACAGACTCCCACAGAGCGAGACAGTTCCTAACACAAGAAACCGCTCAGAACAAATCCCAACTCAGACAATCGTTCTGGCGCCTTTCCAGCAATGCTTAGGAAGTCAGCTGCGGGAAAATGCCAGTAAGCTGGACACTTCTTTTTCTTTTTTTTTAAGAATTTATTTATTTATTTGGGGCACCTGGGTGGCACAGTCGTTAAGCGTCTGCCTTCGGCTCAGGGCGCGATCCTGGTGTTCTAGGTTCGAGCCCCGCATCAGGCTCCTCAGCTGGTAGCCTGCTTCTTCCTCTCCCACTCCCCCTGCTTGTGTTCCCTCTCTCGCTGGCTGTCTCTCTCTCTGTCAAATAAATAAATAAATTCTTTTTTTTTTTTTTTAAAGATTTTATTTATTTATTTGACAGAGAGAGAAAGAAAGAGCAAGCAGGGGGAGTGGCAAGCAGAGAGGGGAAGCAGGCTCCCGCTGAGCAAGGAGCCCAGTGCAGGCCTTGATCCCAGCACCCTGGGATCACGACCTGAGCTGAAGGTAGCCACTTCACTGAAGGAAGCACCCAGGCGCCCCTAAGCTGGAAATTTCTTGCAAAGGCTGCTTTGCAAGAGGGCTGGGTAACAAGATGGAGAAACGCTTATGACACGATGTTAGGAGAAGCAGCACATAGGATTACTATTCGGTATAGATGTGCAGAGAGAAATATATAGGGAAGGTAATCGGTCGTTAGGTGCTAAGATGGGATATTTTTCAAAATTAGTTTTCAAAATGTGTATAATGTATTCTATTTTAAAAATAACCATGAAAAAAATGATCCTGAAGATTATGTGAAAATGTGAATAGTATTTATGAATCAGCTATGAGCCTGCTGTCTTAAGCGGAATGTATCATGTTGTCAGGATGATTGTAAGTAAGAGTACGGCACACTGTGACGTATGCACAGTGCTTGGCACGTAGTATATGTTCGATCAATAGGTAACAGGAGTGATGCGTGACTATGGAAACAGTGCTGAGGTTGTGCGGTTGGGGATGAAGTTTTTTCTTCGTTTGAAATTTGCTTTATTTATTTTTTTAAATTTTATTGGGGCACCTGGGTGACTCAGTGCATTAACTGTCTGCCTTCAGCTCAGGTCATGATCTTGAGGTCCTGGGATCGAGCCCTGCGTTGGGCTCCCTACTCCTCAGGGAGTCTACTTCTCCCTCTACCCCTGTCCCCACTCATTCTGTCTCTCTCTGTCTCTCTCTCAAATCAATACAATCTTAAAAAAATATTTTACTTATTGATTTGAGAGAGAGATTGAGTAGGAATGGGGGGTGGGGGTGGAGTGGCAGGGGGAGAGGGAGAAGCAGACTTTCCACTGAGCAGGGAGCCCGACGTGGGGCTCAATCCCAGGACCCTGAGACCATGACCTGAGCCGAAGGCAGACGCTTAGCTGAGCCACCCAGGCGCCCTGAAATTTGCTTTAATGTTACACTGGCTTCCAAAACCATGAAGAAACCGCAAGACCCTATTAAGGGCAAATTCACTAGGATTCTTAACACATGAGCCTCTTAAAACAAGATTCTTAGCTGAAAATATAAGCCGATGGGGGATAAACGTGCTTTCTTTATCCATAAATAAGACGTTCCAGCACACTGTTCAGAAACACAGGCATCCATGTTGAGAGGCGCACTTGGGCCTCCATTTTCTCTCAGATGTGCTCTCTACCCAAGCAGAAGCTTCTCTACCGTGCGGGGTCAGAATAAGAGCCTGGAGCTATCATCTTTCCTCTGAGCAAGAGCTGATGGGGCATCTGGGGTCGGAGCCCAGGGTCGTGGCCTTGTTACTTAGACACTTTAGACTGGGTCCTGGAGGAGACCGAGGGTCTCAAGGGAGAGTGGGGCCTGCCTGGAATCGGAGGGCCCCCAGGCAGAGAGTAGGTATGGGCTGGGCTGCAGGGCCTATGTGGAGTCCCCATAGACCCTCAGCATTTTAGAGGCAGCCCTGAGGTATGTGGGACCCGGTTCCAGGAAGCTGACATGCACAATGGCGTCACACAAGCTGGGGTCATCCAAGGGGCAGTGTGCAGGGCGGAGTCAGTGTCCTGACGCGGGTCTACAAGGGTGGAGTCCCCAGCCAGGACTGGTGGTCTCTGACAGATCAGACAAGCCCTGTTAGCACCGTTCACGTCTCTGAGCCGCGGCAACGCCAGGGGAGTGGTGTGGGAGATTTGAATCCCCACCAAAATCTCTATGAGTCCCCCTAGCACACCCCAAGTAAGCCTGTGGCTTCTCCCAGATGGGTTTTAAGACAAGCGAGCTTCCAGCCCCTTCCAATCCACTTGCTGTTCCCAAATCCCCGCTAAATGGACATTTCAGAGCATCTCTGGCTCCAGAGAAAGCTCTGGAAGAAATAAGATCCTGTTGAACTAAAACCTTACATTTGGGAAGTTACCTACTCTCTCTGAGCCTCAATTTTCTCCGTGGTACATGGAGATAGTATCAGCTACATTTTTTAGGGTTACTGAGAGAACCGAGTAAGAGAACTATATCTCATTGAGTCTAAGACACTCATTTTCTTCATATAGTATCTCTGAAATTGGGATGTGCATTACCATCGATAGCATCATATATATATATACACACACACACACACACACACACACACGGTGTGTGTGTATCCCTTTAAATAGTGCACCGACTTCCCACCTCGAGAAGGGCCAGCAGCACCCCCTGCTGCCCCCACGGGGACACTCCACCCAGAGCCACCTATGACTCTAGCAGGTGCTACACACTCCTCTCACCTGAACTCGTGGGACAAGGGGGAGACAGGCCCGTGGGAGCTCCAGGGAGGGTGAGCTGCTGGTGTTCCCCATGTAAGCCCACGACAGCGTCCACCCGTGCTGGTGCCGTATGAACTTCGAGCGCGCTCCTTACCCTGCTTTGACGTGAGACCTATGGCATCTGCCTCACCCTTGAGCCCATGGGCCTCCCCATGGGCCTACCGATGTTCTTGACATATCTGCTAACCTGATTTTATACTTTTAACATCTTGTTTGTTGAGCCCATGGATCGTTTCTCTCCTGGTTCGGGGTCTTTCTGTCCCAGCTCCTGATCCCCTGGTAATTGTTGCCCTGCCCAGCTGCTCATGCAGCCGAAAGCAACCCAAGATTCTTACCCTCAGGCATAATCCATGTTCTTCCAGATGCCCCACTTCTGGCCTCACCGCCTCTGCTCCCCTCGCCTGGTGGAGCCCATCCTGGCCACCAGGGCTTTCCATAAGTTCTTCATTCTTTAGCACTCTTTCTTGGTTTTGCAAAACATTTTTAGTATTCTTGGCCTCTGCCCCCCAAATGCCGACTGTGCTCCTAAGTCATTGAGACAAGCAAAGAAAGGCCCCACATTTCCCTTGCCCTCTAGGGGAACACTGCTGCTCCTGTTTGAGAATCACCAGGACAAAGAGAAACTATAAATAGAGTATAACACTAAAAAATGTCTTCCAGAGAGGGGAAAGATCTAGCTCAGTTCACTATTCCAGCATAACCTGTGTAGTCCAGACAGCATTTCCCTGCCCTTCCAGATGATTCTCCATCATTCTCTATCTGCCTTTCTAGCTAGAGGCTGACCTATATGGATCCCATAAAGGGCCTTTCGTGTCCCTGGCTTCTGGCCGGGAGGAGCCCAGGCAAGACATAAGAGAAAGAAAAAAAGTAAGATCAGCTCCCTTCCTGAGGGGTCACCTCACTCTGGCTGTCCCTCCACTGACAGGTCCTTGCAGGGCAAACTTCTGCACACGACTCTGTTTCCAGTTCTGGGAATCCTTCCCTCCTCTTGTCCCTTCAGCCCAGGAGAAGTAACAGTTGGGCTGTTACCAGCCCCAGAAGTACTGGACTATCTCTGTGGTGTCCTTATGCCATGCCTACCCTTGAGTGAATAGTCTGTTTGTCAACCCTACCCCCCCCCCGTTGCATGATCATAAATTTGAATATGCCATCTGTTTCCTGCTGGAACTCTAGCCCTGTGTTTTTCTGCACCACATTCTTCTGAAACTACAAACGGGGTCACGTGAGGATTAACTGTATTATTTGGGCTCCCACTTACACCTGCTGATGAGCACGGACTCCCAGCCACCTCCAGGTCTTCCCCAGATATGTCTGAACACCTCCAGAGGCTGTGCCTGCGTGTTCACTGTTACGCTCTGACTTCTTCTTGGAGGCATCTGCTCTTTCTTCCACCCTGGCTTCCTTCAGTGGTGCTAACGGTGAAGAAGGAGTGGGAGTGCATCTTGGCATTTTGTCTGATACTCACAGTCAGGACAATGTCACATAGGCACAGCCATTTTTAAAAATTTTTATTTAGTTATTTGAGAGAGAGGGCACGAGAGAGAGAGCATGAGTGGGGTGAGGGGCAGACGGAGAAGCAAACTCCCTCCGAGCAGGGAGCCCCCTGCGGGATTTGATCCCAGGACTGATCCTGGGACTCCTGGATCATGACCTCAGCCAAAGGCAGATGCTTAACTAACTGAGCCACCCAGGCACCCAGCCACCGCCATTTTTACAAAATGCTTCACCCCTGCCTTTCTTGGGCACTGCCCCTTCCATGATATCTCCGTCAGGGTTCTACCAGAGAAATAGCACCCGTAGGATGAATGCATGGAAGGATGGACAGATGGATAGATATAAAAAGATTTATTGTAGGGGAGCCTGCCTGGCTCAGTCGAAAGAGCATGCAACTCTTGATCTTGGGGTCATGAGTTTGAGTCCCACACTGATTGTGGAGAATACTTAGGGAAAAAAAAAGATTTATTGTAAGGAATTGGTTTGTGGGATTGTGGGGGCTGGTGAGTCTGAAACTTGTAGGGCAGGTCAGGCTGGAAAATTTTTTTTTAACCATTTTATCTTTTATTAAGACGAGTTTGTGGGGGCGCCTGGGTGGCACAGCGGTTAAGCATCTGCCTTCGGCTCAGGGCGTGATCCTGGCGTTATGGGATCGGAGCCCCACATCAGGCTCCTCCGCTATGAGCCTGCTTCTTCCTCTCCCACTCCCCCTGCTTGTGTTCCCTCTCTCGCTGGCTGTCTCTATCTCTGTCAAATAAATAAATAAAATCTTTAAAAAAAAAAAAAAAAGAAAGAAAAATGAGAGATTGTTTAAAAAAAAAAAAAGAAATTGTTTGCCTTTCGGGAGAAGGGCAGGTGGTAAGGAAGAAAGATTTTCTTTTTCACTTAGCTATTATCTGTAGACTTTGAATTTTCAAACCTGTATATATACTCATTTCTCAAAGTGCAAAACCAAGATGCCCTAATGTAATGTAGTTTAATTAATTTAACTGACACAATTTAGTTTAATAGTCACTGTATTGGAAATGCTTGTCATAGTTCTCTAAGAAGGAAAAGTAAGAGACAGAAGAATTGAGAAGGAAGGAGTACATGTGTCACTTTGGGCAGTCAAGATGTTTATATTTAGGAAAATCATCCTAAACCCTACTGGAGTTCGGTAGTGGGTTCAGCAAGATTTCAGGTCGTAGGAGTCCATTGCTGGAAATTAGGGGGGAGGAAAAGGTCCCCTAGACAATAGTAAATGCAAATCAACCAATAAACATTTAGGAATTAACTTCACTTTGGATATAGAAGAACCCCTCAAGAAAGTACCTACTTCTCAAGTTTAGCCATTACAAACCAGCACTGGTTGGGGAGATAGGGCATGTGACTGTGACCCTAGTTCTTTTTTTTTTAAATAAGATTTTATTAATTTACTTATTTGAAATAGCACGTGAGTGAGGGGTGAGGAGCACAGGGAGAGGGACAAGCAGACTCTGCACTGAGCGTGGAGCCTGACACAGGGCTTGATCCCACGACCCTGAGATCATGACCTGAGATCAAGAGTCAGATGCTCAATGGACTGAGCCATCCAGGCGCCCCGCACTATGACCCTAATTCTTGAAATAATATGAAGCCACATTATTTTCACAGTTTTTTTTAATGGCAGAAACTTGTTTCATATGAAGTCCTTCATATTCAGAGGCTTTATATATGGGACAGTGTCCATGTAATTTATGAGTCCGCTGCCCTTGGACACACAGAGTGACCCTGGGAGCCTATCCTTTCAGCACCCTGCCGCCAAAACATCTCCATGGAACACTGGTTAAAAGCCAGTAATAAATATTATCTGACATATTTGACCTCCTATTCATGGGACTTTAAAACTACACTGAGGTTAAACCGAAAAGGTCAGATCTACCATCAGTCCCCTTTATCTTCGCAGTTTTATAGTGAAGTCAAAGCCAACAGTGTCTAGAGCTTTATTTCTAATCGTAATAACGTGCTCTTTTTCATCATCCTCTGGTGCATCTTGCTTTATTTACCTTTTTTAAGTAATCTCTACACTCAACATGGGGGCTGGAACTCACGACCAGGAGGTCGAACATCTCAGGCTCTACCTCCTGAGCCAGCCAGGCGCCCCCTTCTGGTGCATTTTATGATACACAGGGCTTAGGAGTGGCAAGTTCACCACGCAACTTAACCCTGTTTGCGCGGATAAAAGATTCTCCGGGGTGCCTGGCTGGCTCAGTCAATAGATCATGAGACTCTTGATGTTGGGGTTGTGAGTTCGAACCCCCCCTTCGGTGTAGATATTACTTTAAAAAAAATTCCCTTAGTGGGTAACAGGAAAAGGACACAGAATAATAGAGCTTCAAAGCCCTCTGAGAAACATCACTGGGACCTAGCACAGTGTTGTGAAGGTTCCCAGTCCTCTGCCTTCTGAAAGATCAACAAAACCAGTGTCATAGGAAAAATACCGAGACAAAGGTTTTATTTACAACAAATATGACTAATCATAAATAGTTATCACTCATGCTATATGAAAGTTGGCACAAATGTAACGAAGAATAAACACAGAACTAGTAGTTACCTCGATCAACTCTGAAATTAAACTCTGATCTTCTTCCCTAACCTGTTCCTCCCCAGTCTTCCCCACATCAGCTAATGGAACTCTCCTAGTTGTTCAGGTCAAAACTTTGGAAACATCTGTTTCAATTTCTTTCTTTTTTTTTTAAGATGTGAATTTTTTTTTAAAGATTTTATTTATTTCAGAGAGAGCAAGAGCAAGAGCGATCACAGAGGGAGAAGGAGAAGCAGGCTCCCCGCTGAGTGGAGAACCCAATGCGGGGCTCAATCCCAGGACCCTGAGAACGTGACCTGAGCCAAAGGCAGATGCTTAACTGACTGAGACGCCCAGGTGCCTCTGTATTTCTTTATTTTAAGAAACCTTTTTTTTTTTTTAAGTAGGCTCTATGTCCAGTGTGGAACCCAACACAGGGCTCGAACTCACAACCCTGAGATCAAGAGTCAGACATTTACCCAGCTGAGCCACCCAGGCACCTCTCGGAGTTATCCTTGAAGACTCCCTTTCTCTTTCTCCCTGTATCTTATCCACCTGCAAATCCTGTCCTCTCTATCTGCGGTATATACCTAGACTCTGACTCCACTCTGCTGGTTTCACTGCTGGCAGCCTGTTCCACGTTGTCACCATTCTTTTCCAGTTGGATTATTGAGTAGCCTCCTAGCTAGCCTCTCTGCTTCTGCCAGAGTGGTGCCCTTAAAACATTCCACCTGAGGCCACTCCCTGGCTCAAAACTCTCCAGTGGCTCCCATCTTATTCTGAGCAAAATCCAAAGGTGTTGCAAAGAAGGCCATCAAGGCCCCACGTGATCCGGTCCCATCCCTCCCCCTTGCCTTGACTTCTCCTACCACTCACTTAATTCCAACCAGTATGGAGGTCAGTGTGTCTGGGTCTGTCCCTTCCTTAGTGCCTCTGTGTTTGCCTCTCCCTCTGCCCTTCTCCCATGTAGCCATGAGGTTCATTTCTTCCCTTTCCTCAGGTGTGTACTTGACTGTCACCTTCTCAGTGATGCCTTTATCAGAACATCCTCTATAAAATTTCATCTCTCCCCATTACTCTAGATCTCCTTTCCCTGCTTTATTTCCCTCCACTGCATTAATCACCTATATTTCCCTTATTTAATTAGTCTATTTTAGAAGGTAAGCTCCAGGGGTACCTCGCTGGCTCAGCTGGTAGGGCATGCAGCTCTTGATCTCAGGATTGTGCATTCAAGTCCCACATTGGGCACAGAGCCTACTTAAAAAAAAAAAGAATGTAAGCTCCATAGGGCAATCAGGAGTTTTATCTGGTTTCTTTGCTGCTATATCCCAAGTGCCCAGGCCAATGTTTGGCATACTCTAGGTGCTCAGTAATGATATTAACAAAAACGGCATCTTTTTAAAAAAATTATTTATTTATTTATTTGAGAGGGAGAGAGAAAACAATTGGTGAGGGGAGAGGGGGGGAGCAAAGGGAGAAGCAGGCTCCCCACTGAGCAGGGAGTCCAACGTGGGACTCAATCCCAGGACCCTGGGATCATGACCTGAGCCAAAGGCAGTTGCTTAACCAACTGAGCCACCCAGGGGCCCCCAAAACAGCATCTTTTTAAAAAAATATTTTTGTTATTTATTTGAGAGAGAGAGCCAGAGAGAGATAACACAAGTGGGGGGAATGGCAGGCAGAGGAAGAAGCAGACTCCCCACTGAGCAGGAAGCCTGATGTGGGGCTTGAACTTGGGACTCTGGGATCATGACCTGATCCAAAGGCAGACGCTTAGCTGACTGAGCCCCCTAAGAGCCCCCCCAAAACAGCATCTTAATGAGTGTTTCCTGAAGTTAGTTACTGTTCTGATCATTCTATATGCATTACCTCATCCAATCCTCATAAAAAACCTCATAGGAGAAAAAAAAAAAAAACAACCAAACTTGCAAGGAAGTGTTGTCTGCATTTGTGAGCTGAGGAGGAGCTCAATGTTATTGCTAAGGTTACATAGCTGGTAATACATAGACCAGAGTTTGAGCCCAGGAAGTCTGGCCTCAAGACCTCTGCTCTCAACCCTTGTGCTGTATTAACTCTCATAATAAGCCGTAAATTTCTGTTGAGAGAATAGAGACATTCCTGCTACAACCACCTACGTAAGGCTTTGTGCACATTTCTATATGATGGATGTAGCCAGTAAGAGGTCACCCTTCACAATATATAAGGAAGGTAAGATTCATAAAACTGCTTTTATCCAGACTTATAAAGTCAATATCTTTAACATATGGTTAGAAGAGATAAACCCAAGAAACACAGCATGTAAACTGTGAAAAAAGACTCCATTCTTCCAGCAATAAAACATTTGAATACAACAACATTAAGGTTTGCTTAAAAAATGTAAGTTACAAAAACAAAAGTTGGGGAAACAAGCTGCATTACACGATGTCAAGGATGTTTTAGAGAACATTCTAGAAATATATTTCAAACATTATTAAATCTTTTTATCCCTTGACCTATGTGTTATTAGTCAGGACTCCTTTGGTTGTAGGTGACAGAAACCCAACGTAGACTGGCTCAGGCAAAGGGAATTTATCCAGAAGAGTTGATCTTGGATCCAAGAGCTCAAAGCACCTCCCAGGGGTTTGAGCTCCTTGATTCTCCATGCCCCTGGCTTTGTTTTCCAGCAGCCTTCCTCACTTGCTCTGCTGGGAAAGAAGTCCTGCCACCTCCATGTTAGCAAAAGCTGCATAGCTCTCAGCCTTAGAAAGACTCCCAGGATCCATAGCAATCCCCCAGAATAATTCTGATAAACTACCTAAGCCAAATGCCTATTATTGGACAATCTCATGTTCAGGTATGAAGTGCTCTCATTGGCAAAGACACTGCTGTGTGTTGGCCTCTGTTTCATTTCTTCCTGGGCACGGAAGACTACACTTCTCACGTGCCTTCATATCCAGTGGAAGCATGTGACTAGTTCTGACCAATGAAATATGGCAGGCTCACGTGTACAGCTTCAGAGCTGGCTCCTACAGTGTACTCCCTCTCCCAGTCTTCCTACTCTCTGCTCATTAATGGTCGATGCATGCACAGGTCTAATGGAAATGCCCCCAAGAAACCTTAGAGAACCCTGAAGACACTAAAAGGAAGGACCTTATATCCGGATTTCTGCTTATAAAAGGGCCTCCCCATGTCCTGCCCCTCCACCTCCCAAAAACCCTTATCAAGCAATGATACAACCAAGAAATAAACTCTTACTGCGTTAAACCACTGAGACTTGTGGTTTGTTGTTACTAATCTACCGTGAGCAAATTGGCTCAAACAGCCACCCTTGGGACAGGACAGGTGGGGACTTTTGCTTGAAAGCACATTAGAACCATAAAATGGAGGGGGATGTTCCCAGTGAAAAGGGATGTGCCTCAAAGAAGGAACAAATGAATACCTCAACTCAATTATCTTTTGGTTGCAAATTGGTCCCAAGGAGATAACCCAAAAGGAAACCGAAGTAATTTGAATAAAGATGTTCATTGCAGAGATATTTGTAATAGCAGTAGATTGGCAATGTCCCAAAAGCTTAAAACATAGATACAACAAAGCAAAATATGGTGTATCAGTATAATGGACCCCATTGACACATGAATCTGTGTATAGGAAATAATGTTAAATGACAAATGTCAGGGCTCCTGGCTGGCTTAGCTGGTAGGTCGTGTGACTCTTGATCTTGGGGTTGTGAGTTCGAGCCCCATGTTGGGTAGAGAGATTACTTAAAAAAATCTTTAAAAATAAAATGACAAATGTCCAGCACAAAAGGATTTAATTCTCTCCATGCTCCTTACAGGGGTGCTGGGGCCTAGACCTTCCCTGGCCCCTGATGGCCAGGTGGAGTCCTCAGAACTGGAAGCCTGAATCAAAGAGTCCTCCCTCCCTGAAGCTGGAGGAGGAGGAGCCAAAAATTCCACAGGAGGACTGGGGTTCACATTCGTGAGGAGACACCTAGGAAGGAACATGGGACCGACGTCCTGAACTAGGAAGAGGAGAGAAAAGTTTGAGCAGATGAGGATCAAGCTGGGGAAGTGGGGGTGGGTTTCCTGCGGGTGTCAGAGGATCGGGGCTGGCTTTGGGGGTTGCCGGGCTAGTCAAGTAAAGGGCCAGAACTGGGGCAGGCCCCGGACCCTTCCAACTCCCCTAAGCAGGGGACCGCATCTCTTCACTTACCCGGTAGAATGTCTTCACTTCCCTAGAGGAGTTCTTGACAGGGAGATGGGGCCAACCATCTATGTATCAACTCACACCCTTTTGTTAGCACCAAATGGTGGAGTTGGTCCCAAGTCCAGTGGGGATTCAGCGTTTCCTGTCCCACATGTCACACTTGCCCCCTCTGACTTGTCCAGGCTGGTTGTGGGGGTGTGGAGGGTAGGCTGGGGCAGTGGAGGATGAGGGGGCCCCACGTGAATGGAGAGCATTGCCATGGCTTTGTGAGAACTGACATTTCCATTTTCATCGAGGCTGGGTAGCACGTGTGTGTCAGGAATCCCGGTGCTTGCCCTTCCTCGGGAGCCACTTCCGTGTGGGCAGAGTCCTGCGGTAGGCAGGACGATGGCTCCCCAAAGATGCTGGCGTCCTGTGATGATGTTACGTTATATAGCCAGGGAGCATTAAGGTTTCAAATGGAATTTAGGTTGCTAATCAGATGACCGTAAGACAAGAACATCATCCTGAATTATCTGGGTGGGCTCCGTGGAGTCACAAGGGGTCCTTCAGCGTGAAAGGGGGCAGAAAAGCCAGAGTCGGTGAGAGATTTGAAGATGCTCTGTTGCTGGCTTTGAAGGTGGAGGAAGTGGCCATGAGTCCAGAAAATGCAGGCGGCCTCTAGAAGCTGCAAAGGGCAAGGAAGTTGATTCTCTAGAGTCTCCTGAAGGAAGAAGCCCTGCCAACACCTTGAGTTTAATCCAGTGACACCCATGTCTGACTCTGGACCTCTAGAACTGGGAGATAGCAGATGTGTGTGATTGTAAACCATTACGTTTGTGATGTTCTGTCCCAGCAGCCATCGGAGCCTCCCGTCCAGCCTTTCAGGTAAGTGCCGTGTAACTCCTAGGCGTTCTGTGAGACCCAAGCTGTCAGCCCCACAGGCAGGTGTCAGAATCACCAGGGGACATTTATTGATTTACCTGCTAATTAATGTCTTTATTATGGACTATTTCAATAACAGGTGACAGACGTATAACAAGCATCCACATATGTTTGCCACTGCAGAAACAAAAATTGCCTATTTAGTTTAGTGTTCCTGTGGCCTCAGAGAAATGGAAAAAATTGTGTAGTAATTACCAATATACCCACCATAAGATTCTATAATTTACATTTTACTATTTGTTTTATCACGCAACTGTGCATTTCTCCACCAGTCTCTCCATCCATCAGCCCACCTCATTTTTCATGCATTTCAAAGTAAATTACATTGGCCCTGAGTCAAGGCCGGCAGTTTGCTGAAGCTGTTGGTTTCAAGCAGGAGGCTGAAGAAATGACTTTCTAAGGGCACCTGGAGGGTTCAGTCGGTAGGACATGCAATTCTTGGGATCTTGAGTTCAGGCCGGCCCCACATTGGCTGCGGTGCCTACTTAAAGGAAAACAAACAAACAAACAAAGCTTCCATAAACATTTCTGTACAACTTTGTATATGTGTGTGGCCATATGTTTTCATTTCTCTTGGGTAAATACATGGGAATAGATGTGCTGGGTCGTAAGGTAGATGTTTAATTTTATGAGGAACTGTCACACATTTTCCCAAAGTTGTGCCATTTGTTTTCTTTTTCTTTTTTGAAGATTTTATTTATTTACTTGAGAGAGAGAGAGAGAGCCCATGAGTGGAGAGGTGGGGTTGAGGGGGAGGCAGAAGCAGATCCCCACTGAGCAGGGACCCCGATGCGGAGCTCGATCCCAGAATGCCGGGATCACACCCTGAGCCGAAGGCAGACGCTTAACAACTGAGCCACCCGGGCACCTGCCAACTGAGCCATTTTAAACTTTCGCCCAAAATGTAGAGCTTTGGTTACTCTATATCTTCTTCGACATTTGGTATTTTCAGTCTTGAATTTTAGCCATTTCGGTGGCAGGGTGGAAGTATCTCATTGTGATTTCAGCTTGCATTTCCCTGATGGCCAAGTGACGGAGACTGCTTTTTCCTGTGCATATTGGCTATCCATCTGTCTTCGTGAAGCGTCTTTTCAAATCCCTTGCCTATTTTAAAAATTGGATTGTTTTCATTATTGAGTTTTAAGAATGCTTTTTATATCCTGGATACCTTTCCTTTGTCAGATATACATTTTGAGAATACTTTTACTCAGTCCATGGCTCATCTATTCATTTTCTTTCTTTCTTTTTTTAAGAATTGGAGGGGCAGGGGCGCCTGGGTGGCACAGCGGTTAAGCGTCTGCCTTCAGCTCAGGGCGTGATCCCGGCGTTATGGGATCGAGCCCCACATCAGGCTCCTCTGCTGTGAGCCTGCTTCTTCCTCTCCCACTCCCCCTGCTTGTGTTCCCTCTCTCGCTGGCTGTCTCTATCTCTGTCGAATAAATAAAAATAAAAATCTTTAAAAAAAAAAAAAAGAATTGGAGGGGCAGAGGGAAGAAGGAGAAGCAGACCCCCTCCACCCCCCCACCCCCCGCTGAGCAGGGAGCCCAGTGTGGGACTCCATCCCAGTACCCTGAGATCATGACCTGGGCTGCAGTCAGAGGCTTAACTGACTGAACCACCCAGGCGCCCTTCATCTATTCATTTTCTTAATGATGTCTTTTGATAAGCAGAAGTTTTAAATTTTGATAAGTCTGATTTATTAATTTCTTTCTTTTAGGGTTGTTGCTTTGTGTCCTAAGAAACCTTTGCCTATATCTGAGTGATGAAGATATTCTGTTTTCTTCTTTTTTTTTTTCAAGAATTTATTTATTTATTTGAGAGAGAGAGCACAATTAGGGGGAGTGGGAGACGGCAGGGAGCCCAACATGGGGCTTGATCCCAAGACCCTGGGATCATGACCTCAGCCAAAGGCAGATGCTTAACTGACTGAGCCACCCAGGTGCCCCTCTGTGTTTTCTTCTAAAAACTTTAAAAGTTTTAGCTTTTTTTTTTCTTTAAGATTTATGTATTTATTTGAGAGAGAGAGAGAGCACACATGCACGTGGGAGGGGAGAGGCAGAGGGAGAGGGAGATAGAGAATCTCAACCAGACTCCCTGCTGAACATGGAGCCCAACACGGGGCCCAGTCCCACGACCCTGAGGTCATGACCCTGAGATCACAACCTTAGCAGAAACCAAGAGTCGGACGCTTAACCAACAGAGCTACCCGGGTGCCCCTAAAGTTTAGCTTTTATACTTAGGTCTAGGATCCATCGTGGATTGATGTTCATATATGATGTGTGAGGTAAAGGGGCTGGGGTTTGTTTCTTTACCTCCATATGGATATCCAGTTTCCAAGCAATATTTGTTGAAGTCACCCTCCTCTTCCCACTGGTTTGCTTTCATGCCATTGTTGAAAACCAAGTGGCCACATAAGTGTTTCTTTCTGGTGGGACCTCTGTTTTTTAAAAGCTCCTCTGGTTCTGATTCTGGTGCACATCCTTAGGGTGCAAGCCCTTGGGGTCCTGACCACTTGCTGGTAAGGTGCTTGGTGATTTAAAAGGTTGCGTGTGTGAGTGTATTGTGGACATGGGAATGTGGTGAACTGTATGCAAATTTTGCAGAGTTATGGTCAGTGGTGCAGCTGTGTTTCCTGGTGAGCAGGGAGCAGCAGATAGAGTTCTCTAGAGCTCGATTGACGTGTTCTTCCAGGAATCCAGTGGTAAGGTCCCGTGTAGAGAGGCTGAACAATGCCACCCTAGTTGGGGTACCAGCTTCCCACCGTGATGATGTGATGGCCGTGAGCATCAAGGCGGCCATTGATCTTCAGGAGCACTGCTGCTTATTCTCGGCCAGAGTACTTGTGACCCAAGAGATGATGGACTTAAGGGGCAGTTTCCAGATCATAGGGTCACCAAAAGTCCCCTTGAACGATCATGTTCAGGATTTTGAGTGATCCTCGATGACACGCGGAGTGGTGTCATGTCCGATCTCAACACTGATATGCAGGATCCTGCTGCCAGGGCATGGATGGCTGTTCCAAAGGAAGAGGGTCCTGTTCATTCTGTACGTTTGGGTGAACTTGAATTCCAGGCAACTTGGTGATGGTCCTGCAGAATTGCTTAGACCTGCAGCAACAAAGCTGGCACGACCGCAAAGTTCTCAGGCTGTGGGGCTTTGGAGGTGGGGCTTTCCTGCCATCCTCAGCTAATGTGACGGGCTCTCTGCTGGACAGTTTGGGCTGCTTAGTTGGCAAATGTGAATGTCCAGCTCTTTGAAGACTTTGATCAGATAGGAGCAGAACCAAGTGAGCTCCAGGCACTGCTGGCTGTCAGGTGATGGGAAATCCCCTCGCTGCACACCGCCTGGCTCAGTAGCTAGCAACGTCTCCCCCCCACCCCAAGTCACGTACATTAGCCATCATAGGTTCCTTCACACCGTGTCAGAGCAGAAGTCACTTAGTCTGGGGACTTCTTGAGACAGGTTGGAAGAGTTGACTTGGAGGATGTAGGTTTGGCTGGTTTGGAGGAAGGTAAAGGACATGTTAGAAATAAAGAGTAATCCCTGAAAGAAAACACACAGTGAGGCTGGAGAGATGGAATCCCATCTCTTTTCTGAGGTCACTTGGGGCAATCAGGATGGGAAAGCAGGGCATGGACTGTTCAGATTCTCGATCCCTAAGAAACCCCATTCTGGAATTAATTGCCTGGGGTAAGTTGTTCCTAACCCAGGAGCCCAGACCCTTTGCCCTTCATCTTGCAGATACATACTGCCTGGAATGAACGTGTCCAGGGTCTGGCTCACAAAACTACACTTCTCAGGATTGGCCTGGAGGTGGCGTCCCTGCTGTTGGTCTGGAACCACCGGACCCGACTCAGGTGGGTCTGGCAAAGGGATGAGGACGTTACCCAGTGGAAGATGCCCAGAGGGTTAGGCTGGTCCTTTTCTTTTTCTTTCTTTCCCCCTTTTTTTTTTTTTTAAGAGAGAAAGAGTGAGGGTGTGGGGAAGGGGGCGGAGGCACAGAGGGAGAGGGAGAGGGAGAGAGAAACCCAAGCAGTCCCCAGAAGCAGGGCTCGAACTCATGACCCTGAGATCACCACCTGAGCCGAAATCAAGAGTCCCATGGTTAACTGACTGAACATCCCAGGTACCCCAAGGCTGGTCCCTTTCATCATCTCCTGGAAAAGAACAAGGACATTGCCCAAGCCTAGGAGCACTGCCGCATCTTCCAACTGCTCAAGACTCATCTTGAAATCTGTTTTTAAATCCCAGCCCCTCAGATCCAGAGTGATCTGGGTTTTAAATACTACAACCCCATTTCTTTGTAAAACATTTCAAATCAGGTCTTCCCACGAATCCTTCCAAGACACACTTTAAAAATTCTGATCAAGGGGCGACTGGCTGGCTTAGTTGGAAAAACATGTGACTCTTGATCATGGGGTCGTGAGTTCGAGTCCCACATCAGGTGTGGAGATCACTTAAATAAATATAACTTAAAGAAAAAAATTCTTCTGATCAAAACGCACTCTGAGTGTTTAAAGGGCAAAGATACATGTGACCTCCTTAAGGAAAGGGTTGCAAGCAAGGCTAGACTGAGGAGCTAGTAACGCCCTGGCCAGCCCTTCCTAGTTAGAGGGAGCCCCGGGTCCCTTAACGGAGGAGTCAGGAAGGAGGCAGAGCTACAGACAGTCTGGGACCCCTTGCTAGAAGGGTTCTGTCTCTTCATCTCTGGGCCGCTGTTCCAGCCAAGGGATCCGATCCTTGCAAACAGGCTGAGGCATGCCTTCTGTTCCTTACCTCTGTGATCTGCTTCTAGTTTCTAAGCGTGACAGAAAGTGGAGAGTCAGCAAAGCAAGGCACAGCCCTGGGTGGCGAGTGCTTTAAGACTACGGTAGCCCTGGCTGAGGGCAGAGCCTATGAAATGAGGTCCAGCGTGGCCATGACCGCCCTCAGGGCAATCCACTGTGTGCATGTGCAGTGCGTGCGCACGTGTGTGTGTGCACGTGCGTGCATGCGTTCCCAGGGCAGGGCAAAACAGAGCCTTTCCTTCCAGTCTCAATCCATGGATACACCATCCCAGCCGAGGTGTGGGGAGCGTTCCCCTAGAAGCTTCTTATTTATTCTATGCCTTCAGCATCAGCTGGCAAATGAATCCCATGTTGCATTTACCCCTTCTCTTCCCCTAAAAAAAAGGTCGTTCGTTTTATGATCGAGCTAACATATATTCACTTTTGAGTAAAGCAAATAAATGTTTAATAAAATTTGGAATCTCCTAAGACACTTGGCTTTATAGCTTCCTGGCTGAGAAAGCGGCATGTGTAAGAGTGAGGAGATGATGAAGCCTACAGTAACTCAGGGTGGGCTTTCGACGGTCGGGAAATCAAACTATTCTATCCCGTATTGCTTGGGGAAGATGACTTGTTAGGAGGACTCACTGGGGCTTTGCAATACTGTACTTGCTTCACTTCCTATGTTCTCGCACTTTCCAGGGAGCAGTGGGGGCCCAAACCGTGTGATGGAAAGCCTGTTCAGAAAAGAAGCTGTGTGTAGCTGCCCCCTAGAAACGAAATTTGTTTTCTGCTGCCAGGCCAGGGGGTGCTGCGAATTCTTGAACGGTGTGCCTGGGGTGGGGGGGATCAGAGGCAACTCTGTCACCGTCCTGACAAAGCTGTGAAGGCTGGCAGCTGGCTTCTCCAGGCTGGGTGTTCCCGGTGGCTTCAGAGGACTCAGGAATGAAGGGATAGAAATCGCCATCAATAGTTGGGGCCTATGGGGCGCCTGGGTGGCACAGCGGTTGGGCATCTGCCTTCGGCTCAGGGCGTGATCCCGGCGTTATGGGATCGAGCCCCACATCAGGCTCCTCTGCTATGAGCCTGCTTCTTCCTCTCCCTCTCCCCCTGCTTGTGTTCCCTCTCTAGCTGGCTGTCTCTATCTCTGTCGAATAAATAAATTTAAAAAATCTTAAAAAAAAATAGTTGGGGCCTAAAGACTATTTTCAGGCAAAGCCCTACGAGCTTGAAATGCGTGTCTTCCCAGTTTGTTTTATTCTTGCCCTTTGGGTTATTATTATTTTTTTCTAATCTTTTCATTCCCTTCACTCAGAATGAGGTAAGTAATTGATTTCCTTATCAAGATGCCGGGCGATACATTTTCCACGGCTCTCAGAGCGCACGGCAAATCTAAAACCATTGTCTGGTGGGCGTCGCTTTCAGCCGCGATCATTTTTATCATCAAGGTAAACCTGCTGGCATATGTTTTTTCATATTTTATTCAGAAGCGTTGTCTTTTACTGGCCGAAAGAAATGGTAACAGTCTTCACTTTGTGATTGTGTTATCCAAAAATGAAAAAGGATTTTTAGCAATGATCAAAATAAAACTGGTTAGATCATTTCTAGTAGTAATGAATTGGTTCCTGAAGATTTGATTAAAGACAAAACTAGGTCATGGAAGCAGGGTCCAAATGAGACAGAAAGCAAGCCCATGGCAGGGGTGGGAAGTGGGGGAAGGAAGGTGTGGAAACATAGACACAGTAAAAGAAAAAAATTAGAAAAGTATAAAAATCACAAAGAAAAACCCACAAATCACCTTGCGTATTTTTCTCCGTCTGTCTGTGTCTGTCTGTTTGTCTCTAAATGTTAGAAAAGGGACTAGAAACCTTACTAATGGATAATAATAGTATCAGGGGAGCCTGGCTGTCTTAGTAGAACATGTGACTCTTGATCTATGGGTGGCAAGTTCAAGCCCCACGTTCGTGGTAGAGTTTACTTAAAAAAAAAAAAACAACAACCAAAAAAACCCTATCAGCTGAGGGTAACTTTATTGCTGAAAGGATGAGAAGAACTTATTAAAGAAGGCTGAAGTCATGGTGGCTGGCAGGCTCTGTCAGCGGAGCCTGCAACCCTTGATCTCAGGGTTGTAAGTTTGAGCCTTACTCTGGGTATAGAGGTCACTCAAAAAAATAATTAAAAAAAAAAAAGGACGAGTTAAGATATATTTATAATTTTTTCTCCATCGCTAACACCACTTATGTATTTCTTACTAATTTTATTGCTATAATTCACATACCATAAAGTTCACCCTTTTAAATAAGTGTGCAATTCAGTGGGTTTTAGTGTAGTCAAAAGGTTGTGCAGCCATCCCCACATCACCGCTATCTGGTTCCAGAACATTTTCAGCACCCCCAAAAAGAAGCCTCGTGACCACTGGCAGTCACTCCCCCATTCTCCCCTCTCTCATTTCCCGACAACCACTCGTCTACTTTCTGTTTCTATGAATTTGCCTGTTGTGGACATTTCATATAAATGCAATCATGTAATATGTGGCTTTTAGTGATTGGCCTCTTTCACTAAGCATAAGTTTTTCTAATTGTGGAAAACTATACATAATATAAAATCCATATAGCGTTTTAGAAATTTTACTTATTTTTAAAGATTTATTTATTTATTTTAGAGAGAGAGCATGGTGGGGAGGAGCAGAGAGACAGAGAGAGAGAGAGAATCTCAAGCAGACTCCCCACTGAGCACAGAGCCTGACTCGGCTTGATCTCATGGCCCTGAGATCATGATCTGAGCCAAAATCAAGAGTTGGATGCCTAACCCACTAAGCCACCCAGGCACCCCTCATCTTAGGCATTTTAAAGTACCCAGTTCAGGGGCGCCTGGGAAGTGCAGTCGTTAAGCGTCTGCCTTCGGCTCAGGGCGTGATCCTGGCATTCTGGGATCGAGCCCCACATCAGGCTCCTCCGCTAGGAGCCTGCTTCTTCCTCTCCCACTCCCCCTGCTTGTGTTCCCTCTCTCGCTGGCTGTCTCTCTCTGTCAAATAAATAAATAAAATCTTTAAAAAAAAATTTTAAGTACCCAGTTCAGGAGCACCTGGCGGGCTCAGTTGGTGCAGCACGTGACTCTTGATCTCAGGGTTGTGAGTTCAAGCCCCACGTTGGGTGTAGAGATTACTTAAAAATAACATCTTTAAAAAAAAAGTATATAATTCAGTATCATTCAGTACGTTTGCACTGTTGTGCAACCATCACCACATCCATCTCCAGAACTTTTTCATCTTCCACAAATGAAACTCCATACCCATTGAAACACTAGCTCCCCATCCCCCCCCCAGCCCCTGGCAACCACCCCTCTACTTCCTGTCTCAATGGATTTGACTACTCTAGAGAAATCATATAAGCAGAATCATACGTTATTTGTCCTTCTGTGTCTGCTCATTTCACTTGGCATAATGTCTTCAAAGTCCATCCATGTTGTAGCCTGCATCATAATTTCCTTCTCTTTAAAGACCAAATAATATTGCATCGTATGGCTATACTATTGTGGATTATCCATTCATTAGTTGATGGACTTTGGGTTGTTTTCACCTTCTGGCAATTGTAATGCTACCATGAACATCTGTGTAACAAGTTCTTGCATGAATGTAGATTTTCAANTTTGCATGAACGCAGATTTTCAATTCTCTTGGCTGTGTACCTAGGAGAACAACTGTTGCATCATATGGTAAGTCATGTTGAACCTTTTATGAAATTACCCAAGTGGTTTCAACATTGCCGCACCATTTTATACAAAAATACGTAAGGGTTCCAATTTCCCTGTATTTACCAACACTCGTTATCCCCCTCCTTTTTTTCTTTTCTTTTTCTTTTTTTAAAAAGATTTTATTTATCTATTTGACAGAGAGAGAGAGAGTGTGCACGCACACGTGAGCGGGGGGAGGGACAAGGGGAGAGGGAGAAGCAGACTCCCCACTGAGCAGGGAGCCCAATGAAGGGCTTGATCCCAGGACCCTGAGATCATGACCTGAGCAGAAGGCAAATGCTTAACCTTCTGAGCCACCCAGACGCCCCTCCCCCTCCTTTTTTCTTAAATTATAGCTATCCTGGTGGATGTGACATAGCCTCATTGTGGTTTAATTAGAATTTTATAATTTATTAATTTTTTAAAGTAAGCTCTATGCCTAACATGGGACTCGAACTCACATCCCCAAGATCAAGAGTTGCAGGCCCTACCGCCTGAGCCAGCCAGGTACCCCTATAATGTTTTAGTTTTTGAAATCAGGAGAGTCTACTAATTCTTTTCTTGTATAATTAGTAAAATAATTATTTTCCACAAGAAGTGCATTGCTAATACACACCTGGATGTAAAGAACAAAACACATCTAAGTTTCTGTGCTGCAAATGGATTGTTCCCCCAGCTAACAGAGTTACAGGGGAAGTCAGAGACGGGCTCCAGGCTGACATGAGGTAAAGTGTTCTTCCTGGGGGGGGGTGTTGGGCTTTAATCTCCAGGTACTTCAAAGACAATAATCAAAAGAGAAACTTTTTGAGAATTTCCCATGATACCAGGCTCTGTGTTACATGCTGTGTGTTTTTCATTTAAGCCTTAAAATAATCCTAAGTACTATTTTTACTTTTGTTTTGCAGCTGAGAAAACTAAGGCTCAGAGAGGGAACAAATGAGGCAGGTGAGGCTCCTATGTGATTGTCCCAGGGCTGAATCCACACCTGAAGCCTGAGTATTCTTTTTCAAAATTTTTAAAATTTTATTTATTTATTTATTTAGGAGAGAGAGAGAGAGAGCACTAGCAGAGGGAGAAACAGACTCCCCACTGAGTGTGGAGCCCAACGTGGGGCTCGATCCCAGGATGCTGAGATCACAACCTGAGCCAAAGTCAGACGCCTAACTGACTGAGCCACCCAGGTACCCTTTTACTCTTTGCGTTTTTTGTTTGTTCATTTATTTTTTGAGATTTATTTATTTATTTGAAAGAGACAGAGAGAGAAAGAGCAAGTTGGGGGGGAGGTACAGGGGGAGAAGGAGAGAAGCAGAATCCCCAGTGAGCACAGAGCCTGAGGTGGGGCTTGGTTTCAAGACCCTGAGATCATGACCTGAGCCAGAATCAAGAGTTTGACGCTTAACCAACCAAGCCAGGCAGGTACTGAGGCCTGAATATTAACATTGGGCTGTTCTGTGTTACTTTCCACACAGTTCTCAGTGTTCTCCTATTAATAAAATAATAAATAATAAAAAACTCATGCCAGTGTCATTATCACAAAACTTTATTAAGTGTCGGCTGAGTTTCAGGCACTGTACTGGGCTCCTTCTGTGCATTCTCTTATTCATTTATTTTTTTTTTTAAGATTTTTATTTATTTACTTGACAGAGATAGAGACAGCCAGCGAGAGAGGGAACACAAGCAGGGGGAGTGGGAGTGGAAGAAGCAGGCTCATAGCAGAGGAGCCTGATGTGGGGCTCGATCCCATCGTGCCGGGATCACGCCCTGAGCCGAAGGCAGACGCTCAACCGCTGTGCCACCCAGGCGCCCCCATTCTCTTATTTAATACTCATAACAACACAATGACGTGGATACTATAATCATTCATTTCTCATATGATGAAACAGAGGTTAAGAAACCTGCCCAGAACCANCTCTTATTTAATACTCATAACAACGCTGACGTGGATACTATAATCATTCATTTCTCATATGATGAAACAGAGGTTAAGAAACCTGCCCAGAACCACAGAGTTGCCCCAATACACTTAGTCTTCTTGTTGTATCCCAAATATGCTGGGTCCACTATGTCCAGAATGTTCTTCCCCAGATCTTCACATAGATGGTTTCTGTAATGTTCAGATTTGAGTTAAAATGTCATCTTTTCACAGAAGCCTTCCCTCCTCACCCTATCCGAAGTAGCATTGTATGTACTAACTGCATATAGTAGGTGCTTAATAGATAGTTACTGAGTAAGTGAAGGCACCCCAAGGACATTCCCAGCCCCCTACGTTTGCTTCCCCCATTCCCACAGGCCAGGATAGCTTGTCTGCCTGGCTCAAGTCCTTTCCCCCAATGATACCACCTTCTCTGAGCATGTACAAGACTGTCAGCCCTCACACATCAAGCTGTTCCAGTCCCTTCAACCCTGAAATAGTCCTTCCCTTCACTCTCAAGCGATCGATCGATGTCTCTTTTTGCACACTCAACAACAATCTCTCTTGAGTCTCCATCATGCTAGATCTGCTGGAAGGGAATGAATGAGGAGCAGTTCTACCCTCAAGGGGCTTTCTCCACTTGCAGGCTGAACAGATGTGTGAACAAGCAAATACAACACAGTGGGAAAAGTGCAAGAGAGAGACACACATGATCACTTGCACAACACGTAATCAAAAATAAGGAGATGCAGGGCGCCTGGGGGGCTCAGTCAGTTAAGCATCTGACGCTTGATGATCTTAGGGTCAGGAGATCCAGCCCTGCATCGGACTCCGTGCTGAGCACGGAGCCTGCTTAAGATTCTCTCTCTTCCTCTCCTTCTGTCCCCTTCCCCCACCCTCCCAGTCATGCTCTCTCTCAAAAAAAAAAAATAATAATAATAATAAAATAAAGAGATGCATATGTAAGGCTCGGGGGAGGCTCAGTAGAGCAAATGTAGGCAAGAGACGATGCAGCTCTGAACAAATAAAAATTCACCATCAACACATTTTAAACTATATATGGTGTGTTGGTTTCAAATCCTGGCTCCACGCACTAGCTATGTGACCTGGGCAAATTCTGTAACCCCTGGGATCTCGTTTCTACCTAGGGGAAATAATACCTAGTCCAGAGCAGTGCTGTGAGGATTGAATGAGATAACATTTCATAATGTATATACTTAATCAATGATACATTTAAATTACTGTCGATAAACAATTTTAATTTGTTTTTTGAGTAACTCCACCCCCAATGCGGGGCTCAAACTCATGACCCCAAGATCAAGAGTTGCACGTTCTACCAGCTGAGCCAGACAGCCGCCCTGATAAACAGTTTAAATACAGGGAAAAAACGCTTTTAGCACGGGGGCACCTAGGTGGTTCAGTCCGTTAAGCGTCTGCCTTTGGCTCAGGTCATGATCCCCGAGTCCTGAGATTGACCCCCGCATTGGGCTCCCTGCCCAGTGGGGATTCTGCTTCTCTCTGCCCCTCTCCCTCTGCCCCTCTCCCTGCTCGTGCTCTTTCACTCTCTCTCAAATAAATGAATAAAATCTTAAAAAAAAAAAAAAAGCTTTTAGTACAAAATTGTGAATAGGAAAAAGTTGTTGTTTATAACAGGAAAATTTTTGAAGCAAGCAAAAACCTCTTGATGGAACATTCTGAAACCATTAAATTGTGAGAATGTTTTGTAGAGTCATAGATGCAATGCACTGGACAAAATGGTGTATATGGTGTCATCTTGGCTATGTAAATACATCCCCAAAGTCCCTGGGCCTCTCCAGCCTGTGGGTTTAAATGAGGCTACATTCACCTTGTACTCAAATTTCTCTGCCTCAGTGCCCCCACCTGCTACTGCAGACCTCTGCAAAGGCCCTAGGGGCCCTAGGGAGTAGCTAGAATGTATTTGCTCCTCGTCCCACCACCCCAATATTCAAAATGTAGGTACTTGATAGGCATAGCTACTCTTTTTCCAGGTGTTTGCTCTTGCCAACCTCACAAAGGTCACCTCCCTATAGGGTGACCAACCACCTGGTTTGCCTGGAGTTGAGACGTTTCCTGGGATGCCAGCCTTTTAGTGCCCAAACTGGGAAAGTCCTTAGCAAACTGGGATAAATTGGCCACCCTATCTCACTGTGTAGGGGGCTTCGAAATTTGCAAAGTCTTCAGGTCCCCAAATGGGGTTTGTTTTCTCAGCTGGAGCCAGGCTGTGTTCCTCGCAAAATAAAGACCGGTGGATTGCACAGAGGATGGGGCGAGCAGAATATTCGGGCTTGAATTCAGGGGGCTTTTATCCCTGGTCCCAAGGAAGTGAGACAACAAATCGAAAGGTTGCTTGAGAAACAAGTGATCAGAGTGCAGATCTGGACAAGAGATGCTGGTCTGGGGAACAGGAACTCATGAGGGCAGCTCAAACCATGGGAGTGACTGGAGGATCTAGGAGCTTTGTAAGCAGGACAAAAGCTTGAAAATCATGACATCTGAGCCAATAAGTAGGGGAACACAAGTGCACAAAAGAAATGAGGAGAGTGGCTAAAGAGATAGGAGGAAAAGTAGGATTTGAGGTTTGCAGCTTTGGGGCACATGTTCCACAATCAGTCTTTGGTTTCCATTTGACTGTGTCTTGTCCCAGAGCCAGGGTTAGTACTGTCTGATCTTTCTCTGGACTTCTCTCCAGTTCCTGAAATGTAAGTGATTCCCTAAGTTCTGTATGAGGTACTCTTCTCTCTCTGCACTCTCTTGCATGACAGTTTTTTTTTTTTTAAAGATTTTATTTATTTATTCGACAGAGATAGAGACAGCCAGCGAGAGAGGGAACACAAGCAGGGGGAGTGGGAGAGGAAGAAGCAGGCTCACAGCAGAGGAGCCTGATGTGGGGCTCGATCCCACAATGCCAGGATCACGCCCTGAGCCGAAGGCAGACGCCCAACCGCTGTGCCACCCAGGCACCCCCCTTTTTTTTTTTTTAAGGTTCATTTATTTATTTGAGAGAGAGAGAGAGAGAGTGCTCGCGCACAAGCGAGCAGGGGGAGGCCCACAGGGAGAGCGAGAATCCTGAAGCGAACGTCACGCTGAGTGTGGAGCCTGACTCAGGGCTTGATTCCAGGACCCTGAGATCATAACTTGAGCCAAAACCAAGAGCAGACTGCGCAACCGACTGCGCCACTCAGGTGCCCCTCTTCCATGATTGTTTCATTTATCCACATGGCCGCCATTTTCATCTCAAAGAGGCTGGTTCTCAAATTGCTCCTCTAGCATCCATTTCTGCAGAGCTTCAGTCCACATTTCAAACGGTCTCCTGGACATTTTTGCTTTGTTTCCCCACCAATAAGCCAAATTCAGCCTGCCTAAGACGAAACATGGCAGGATCACAATCGTCAACATTAGCGTGGAAGGAACCGTAGGGATGACCTAATCCAGACCTGCCAAAGCAGGGAGCTATGACACACACCAGCGCACAGCGAATGAGATCTGGGCAGGTGCAGCCCTCAGCGAGTTGTCCACTATGGCCTCATCCTCTGATGGCCCTAAGAGAGTGGGGTCTGATAGTGAGCAAAAGGCCACCATTGGCAGTCAGATGCAGGGCACGTCACTGCCTGCGTAAAGATGCTGGCGGGGTTTGTGTCCCAGGTGCGCAAGGATCGTGAGGAGCAATGCAGTGGAGCGGGAGCTATGAGTGAGTGTGCGTGCGTGCGTGCGTGTTTGGGCGGGGCTGGGGGGCTGGGGAGTGGAGGTTCTGGTGCACGCCGCTCAGAAACTCTGCCTTTGCATACTTTTATATCAGAAAATTTGTCTGTGACCGGTGTGCCACACGTAATGTCCAGGCTGTGAGTTGACCATTCTAAAAATGCCTGTGTGTTCTGCAAATTAGAACCTCATCATTATTTTGAATTACTAGCTATGAAAATGTTTGGATCTAAAATCCACAAGAAATTTTATAAGCACATTTGTCAATGAAAGAAAAGAAAGAGCTTTAAATATAACTTAAATATAATTTCTACTGTTGTAAATGTTCCAGTGGTTATACAAGTCCTTTCAATTTTTTTTTTTTTTATCACCTGCTGCTGCAAACAGTCTCTTGTCATTTAAAGAGATCACTGCTAAAGAGCCTGGATCAGGAATTGCATGAGCTATTTAAAACACAAAGCTGAGAATATAAGTTAGGTACTGGGATTTGAGTTCAAGTTTCTCATTTAATAAAGAAAAGCTGGGGCACCTGTGTGGCTCAGTAGGTTAAGTGGCTGCCTTTGGCTGAGGTCATGATCCCAGGGTCCTGGGATTGAGCCCCACGTCAGGCTTGCTCAGCGGGAAGCATGCTTCTTTCTCTCCCCCTACTTATGCTCTATCTTTTACTATCTCTCTCAATAAATAAATAAATTTCTTTTAAAAAGATAAATAAAATAAAAATTTTATTTATTTAAAAGATTTTATTTATTTATTGACAGAGAGAGATCACAAACAGTTTCCTCAGGGTAGCAGGCAGAGGGAGAAGGAGAAGCAGGCTCACTGCTGAGCAGGGAGCCCAATGAGGGACTCGATCTTAGGACCCTGGGATCATGACCTGAGCTGAAGGCAGACGCTTAACTGACTGAGACACCCAGGTGCCCCTCTTTTTTTTTTTTTAATCATGGTAATTTTTTTTTTTCAGTCTTAGAGTGTGGAAAGTCTTTTCTTTCTTTCTTTCTTTCTTTCTTTCTTTCTTTCTTTCTTTCTTTCTTTCTTTCTTTTTCTTTCTTTCTTTCTTTCTTTCTTTCTTTCTTTCTTTTTTTGAGAGAGAGAGAGTGTGAGCATGCACGCGAGTGGTGAGGGGAGGGGCAGAGGGAGAGAGAGAATCCTTAGCAAGTTCCACACCCAGCAAGGAGTCCGACATGACTGGCTCTCACGACTTTGAGATCATGACTTGAGCCGAAATCAAGAGCTGGACACTTTATCAACTGAGCCCGCCACGCGCCCCAGTCCTCTAGTTTCCATTAGATGCTCTAATTTTAACGTGTTGGAAAGTACAAATCTACCCAGCCCCCTCCACTAATTTGTAAGGAACCTGGGGCTGCATCAGGGTTGAGTGAGCTAAGGTCACAGAGCTAATCACTTCCTTCCTAAACCAGCTCCTGTGCTGAATTTCTGAGTCTTAACTGAGGGTCTGTGATCCATCACTCTCTGAGTCACTCCAGTCCAAGTCAACTCACGTTGACTTCTTTCTCTGTGTGTCATCTCTCACTCCACCTCTGTCCCCTCCCAGGTTGGAGGAACCCTCCACATGACGGGAGTGAAACCTAGGTGCTGCCATCCTGGCCTCCCCGGCAACTAGACTCTGCACTCGGGCGCAGACACCCCAGCCTTGGAGCTGGAAGCTAGCGGGGCTGTGGAACAGGGCCCAGCGCCTCGTGTTGGTGTGTTATCCGGACAAGCCGGGCCTCATGCCAGGCAGCGACAGCCATGCTGTCTTCACTGGATTAGGAGCCTAATTTTGTAGCACTTCCTGGATGAAGAATCAGAAGCTGGTTCTTGGGTGCTCGCAAAGATTCTGTGAGCTTAGAGCAGGCAGTGCTGGTTTCTGTTGCTTACAACCAGGAACCCAACTGATAAGAAACCAGAACCAGGCTGGTTGTAGGCTGTAGACTCGCAGGGAAATGGGGTGAGGGTGGTCTGTGCCTGTATAGTCATTTGAGGTGGATGGTGGAGAACATGCATCTAATATTGAGGTTTGAGATTTAAAAACCCCACAGCAACTTGTGGCAAAATAATTCAACAAGATATGTGTTACCTGGAATTAAAGGCAAGTCTTTAGAAGAGTGAATGGCAGTAGCCATCTAACATATAATGGAGTGAGAAGTTTGACTGTGGGGTGTGGTGCTTTCTTCCAACAGTGCCGGATACTTGGCAGCTCTCTCAGATTTACAAGACTACATATATGCAAATATATACCACATTTGTATATATGCTGCTTTCACGCGTTTTCCAAATGACCCGAAAGCTTGCTAACATTAAGCAACAGCACAGAGTGGGAGAAGGTTCTTTAGCAGGGGCTGGCTACAGTGCAAGGATTTCTGCTCAGTGGTCCCCATGACCCAGGGGATCTGCCGGTGCTCTCTGCACAGCCACGTGTTGGGATGTTGTACAGAGCCTGTGGCCAAAAGAGCATCCCTCTGTTGTGTTTATGGTTCTGGAGCAAAGCTTTGCTCTCTTTGGCTAACAACTATTCTCCTTTTTAGAAACTGTTCTGAAATTTCTCCTGGGCCCTGTCAAGATCAACAGCCTGGCCATGGAGTACCAGTGACCACGTGACCCATGTGGCTTATTAACTGAGTATCTGTCCCACTTGGCCATAAAGTGCCCGGTAGTGCCCTGTTCCTCAAGAGGACATGGACCATATAAGAGCAGGCCTGAGCACTGCTCGGAGAAGACACAACCATGTGACTCCAAGTATGTTTCTTCTTGTTTTACTACCATCCCTCCCTCAATTCACAGCCACAGCCTCATGGAAAGCTTGCATGACCAGGTGACTAAGGAGGACATTTGAGCTTGGTTTACAAATGGCATCAGCTGGGAGGGGCTGTTATAGTTGCACTTGCAAATCGTCTTGAAAGGACAATGGCAAAAAGAAGTCTCCCAGTGGGTAGAGGTTTTGAGTTGTATTCTTATGGTTCTCTTTGTCTTGAGAAAGACTCTATTACCAGTTCATGGGCCAAGTGGTCAGGGACTTAGATTGGTGACAAGATTTGGGAGAGAGGACATAGACGAACCTCTCAGAGCAGACTGAGAAAGCGGGACTATTTGTGTCCTATATGGATACTTATCAAAATGCCCCCTCTGCAAAAGAAGCTCTAAGTTATGGGACAAGAAGACCTACCTTGTGGATGTAGGTCAACCTCCTTCCCTAGTCAAGCCAGTGCCAGTTTATTGGGATCATAAGCTCAGCGTGGGCTTCTCCAAGGAGAGGCTGACCTGGCTATTGCTATTGCTGGGTGACCGTTTTTGAAGGAATCATTATAATGGATTCTTTTTATCATGGTGGATGCAGTGAGTCAATCTCTTTGGGAAGAGATTTATTTATTTATTTTTTATTTATTTTTTTTTAAAGATTTTATTTATTCGACAGAGATAGAGACAGCCAGCGAGAGAGGGAACACAAGCATGGGGAGTGGGAGAGGAATAAGCAGGCTCATAGCAGAGGAGCCTGATGTGGGGCTCGATCCCATAACGCCGGGATCACGCCCTGAGCCGAAGGCAGACGCTTAACCGCTGTGCCACCCAGGTGCCCCTGGGAAGAGATTTATACTGAATTTGGATTTGCTTTTTTTTTTTTAAAGATTTTATTCATGAGAGAGAGAGAGAGAGTGCACAAGCAGGTGGAGAGGCAGAGGGAGAACGAGAAGCAGACTCCTCGCTAAGGCTAACGCAGGACTCGATCCCAGGAACTGGAGATTGCAACCTGAGCCGAAGGCAGACTCCCAACCGTCTGAGCCACCCAGGCTCCTGAATTTGGATTTGCTTTTCCCACCAGTGATGCTTTTACCATCACCATCCTCCTACATGGGTTTAATGAAGACCTTATTTGCCACCACAGTATCTTCTTTTTTTTCTTAAGATTCTGTTTATTTATTTGAGAGAGAAAGAGAGGATGAGCGTGGGGAGGGGCAGAGGCAGGAGACACAGACTCCATGCTGAGCACAGAGCCTGACATGGGACTTAATCTCAGGACCCCGAGATCATAACCTGAGCCCAAGTCAGACGCTTACCGACTGAGCCATCCAGGCGCCCCTCGCCATCACAGTGTCTTATACATACATCATGGCACCTGTGCTGGTCAGTTTGGGCTGTTAGAACAAATTGCCATAGCCTGGGCGGCTTTTAAACAACAGAAATTTATTTCTCAGAGTTCTGGAACGTGGAAGTCTGAGATCAGGATGCCAGCGTGTTAGGTTCTGGTGAGAGACCTCTTCTGGGTTGGAGACTTTTTGACTTCTCAATATGTCCTCACATGGTGGGGAGCAGAAACGGGAAGGAAGCTCTCTCATGACTTTATAAGGGCACTAATCCTACTCCTGAGAGCTTCACCCTCATGACCTCATCTAATCCTAATTACCTAAGGCTCCATTTCCTGATATCACATTGGGAGGTAAGGTTTCAACATATGAATTTTGTGGGTATGCAAACATTGGGTCCGTAACAGCATCTGACTAAGGAACTAACTTTACAGTGAAAGGAGTGAAGAAACTGGCTATCCTATTAGATTCACTAGCCCTACCGTGGACCCCAACAACTGGAAGCAGCTGGCTTTGTAGTGGAATGGCCCGTGGAAGACAGCTACTGAAGCAGCTGGAAAACAACAGCTAAAGAGCTTGGATTCCACTTATACTTGGACCCAGCATTTCTGGAGGTGTCTGTTTCTTTCTCATGAGTTCCTTTTCTGTTTCAATGAGCCAGAGTCAGTTTCTGTTGCTTGCAACTAAAAACTCCAAGTAATACAAAGATATCTCCCTTGGGTGCCCGGCTGGCTCAGTTGATAGAGCATGCAACTCTTGATCTCAAGGTTGTGAGTTCAAGCCCCACATTGGGCATAGAGCTTACATACAAACAAACACACACCTCTCTTTGTGCCATCTATTGAGTTTTTTTTTAATTTTTATTTTTTATAAAATGTCTTCCTCCACTACTAGCTTGCAAACTCTAGAGGCTGTCACCAGTATCTTTGTATTCCCCATGGTATATAGAACTCTGTGCTTTTATTTTTTTTAAACGATTTTATTTATTTATTTGAGAAAGACAGAGATAGCGACAGAGAGCATGAGCAGAGAGGAGAGGGAGAGGTAGGCTCCCCGCTGAGCAGAGAGAGCCCAATGCCGGACTCGATCCCAGGACCCTGGGATCATGACCTGAGCTGAAGGCAGACACTTAACCGACTGAGCCACCCAGGCGCCCTGTGCTTTGATTTTTAAAAAAATTTTTAAAAGGATTTTTTTTCTATAAAGATTTTATTTTTAAGCAATCTCTACATCTAACATGGGGCTCGAACTCACAACCCAGAGATCAGGAGTCACTTGCTCCACCAACTAAGCCAGACAGGTGTCCCAGAATACTGTGCTGTACGTAGTGCAGGATACAGGTTGCAAACTTGTAGACTCTGGGCTGTAACTGAACTGCATTTATTTGGACCAATCTGAAGTTTAGTTAGTTGTTTTTTTTTTTTTAATTTTTATTTTATTTTTAAAAAAAATTTTTAAAAAGATTTTATTTATTCATTTGACAGAGATAGAGACGGCGAGAGAGAGAACACAAGCAGGGGGAGTGGGAGAGGAAGAAGCAGGCTCCTAGCAGAGGAGCCTGATGTGGGGCTGGATCTCAGAACACCAGGATCAGGCCCTGAGCCCAAGGCAGAAGCTCAACAACTTAGCCACCCAGGCGCCCCCTAGTTTGTTTTTTTAAATCCTCGTGGTTGCCATATAAAAACCAAGAGATTTCATGTGAAATGCACATTTCTACCTTCTCTTGAAGAATTTGAAGATCTGGCTATTTTACACCCATATTCCCATGTCTGCCCTCCCTAAGCAAAACACAGGCCCTTCCATTTGTCAGTCTTCACCTTGCCCACTTTCCTTACTTACATGGTCCTTGAAGGCATGTAAATTTGCCACTCTTGATGCAATCAGATGATACTGAGTTTACTTGGCAATTAATGCTTGTATTTTCATTTTCATTTCACTTGTGTTCTCTCCTTCTAACTAGATTGTAATAAGCCACTCGGTGTACAGAATCCTGCTTACTGTCTTTCTTTAAATCACTTTTTAGTTGTCACATATTCAATAAATATTAATATGTTTATAAAACTTTTCTCGAATCTCAAGCTGACCTTGACCCCTGTGAGTTGAATACCTGATTTGGTCTGGCGGTGCCTGACATTTCATCATCATAATTCCTTCGCTGGGCTGAACTGAGACCTGGTGACTTGTCAGGTAAAGAAATTAAAATTATTTCCCCATAAGATAACACAAACACACAACATTTCGAAGTAGATTTTAGAAAGTCATCCTACTGCTTCTGAGAAACTGGGAAAGTTCTTGCCGAGGTGGTAGAGTTTCTAGTGGGACACTGAGAAAGGTGGAGGAGGACTGGAATGCAGGTGCGTTCTGGGTTTTCTCTGAGGCTTTTCGGATGGGCATTTTATCCAATGAGCTCAGAGTGACTTTCCCTCGGGGTCTGGCAGCCCAGGGTGTGGTTCCTGGCACAGCCCCTGAGCAGTTGTCATTGGGATAAATTTTAGGACTCTCTAGAACCAAGCCTTCAGAGTTTCACATTTCTGGGAGATCGTCTCCCCGGCCCCAGTTAATTTCCCTCCCGCGCTGGTGCAGGCGGTCCCCCTGCGCGACATCCTCCGACTCTTTCAGCATCAGTTTCCCCCAAGGGGGTGGGCGGGGGACCAGTATGGGGCTGCTCCTGACCTCCTCTTGGAACCGGGGAAGAGGAGACGCGGGGGGCAGGACCTGCCGAGTCCGGGATCAGCGGAAGCTCCGCGGAAGCGGCTGTCTCCGAAGGCTTGTGGCCCGCGGGAGCAGAGCGCCCCTCTCCCCCGCGCCGCCTGCGTCCGCGGTCCAGCCGCGCCGCGCGGAGGCGCCCCGGGCTCCCCGCCCCCGACCC
>NC_048230.1:31822784-31831023 GCF_002007445.2 Ailuropoda melanoleuca | reverse complement strand
TTTTTTTTTTTTTTTTTTTTTTTTTTTTTTTTTTTTTTTTTTTTTTTTTTTTTTTTTTTTTTTTTTTTTTGCCCGGACCACCCCGGCCCGGAGGGCCGTCAACAAAGTGGTGTACGATGACCACGAGAGCGAGGAGGAGGAGGAGGAGGAGGAGGACATGGTCTCCGAGGAGGAGGAGGAGGAGGAGGAGGACGGCGACGCCGAAGAGACCCAAGATTCCGAGGACGACGAGGAGGATGAGATAGGAGGACGACGATGATTCCGATTATCCGGAGGAGATGGAAGACGACGACGACGACGCCAGTTACTGCACGGAAAGCAGCTTCAGGAGCCATAGCACCTATAGCAGCACTCCAGGTACCCACCCAGCCCAGTTGCTGCAGACTCCTTCCCCACCTCCTTTGCCCTCCCCCCTTGCTCACTCCCTCTCTGGTCTCCCCCCACCCCCACCTCCCCCCCAAACAGAGGGGAAACGCGACGGCACATCAAGTGGCAAAAAACTAGATTTACAAGAGGAAAGAGGCGCATTGTTCAAAATGGAGATTGCATTGTTGCAGTTTGCAGGCCACACACTCGCTCTCTCTTTCTCCCCCCAACCCCCTCTTTTTCCTCTTCAAAATTTGTGCCAGTGCAGTGTCTCCACCGGGCAGGATTGAAACTTTGGCACACACTTATCCATTGCATTCATTTTTCTCCCCTTGTTTTGCTTTGGTTTTTGGAATGAAAGAAGCCTCTTGTTTTGCAAACCTCTTTGCATTTCTAATGTGGTTTCTTTTAGATTTTTATTATATATATGTTCCTTAAAAGGGAATTGAGGATTTAGACAGATTGTGGCACACAAACACACGCAAAAACATCCTTCTCTTCACACCCCTAGCAGTGTGGTTTTAAAATTGTGTTAAGGAAATGGATCAGTTGGGTTAGTAGGGGAGTCTTATCTGGTCCTGTGTGTTTGTTTTTATTCTTGAGTGCTAATGGGCTCGTGCAACAGTTGCTGGTAAATGGCTGATTAAAAAGCAAAGTAGAAAATCAAACAAAACCAAAACAAATTTGGCAATTCATTCGATTCCAAATCATTTTGGTAAAATCCAAAAAAAAAAAAAGAAAGAAAGAAAGTAAGAAACTGCAGCAACGTTCATCTTAACTAGTTGGATCCCTTTGGTTCGCCTGAGAAATGCAGTTTCGTGTCACCTGTTGCAGAAGATGTATAGTTGATCATGCAGACGTAATTGCTGAAGGTGAACTTTTGGACCAACTTCTTAGTCACACGACAGAAGTACATGGGGATTTATTACAAAATGACTTTTTTTCTTGATTCTATTTCTAAGGATAAAAGTCTTCTCTGGATCTGTAATGAATTTCTCCAGAGTGACTTTTCTCCTATTTTCTCACAGAAAGTTTCTCTAGGCTGGTGCTGAGATGCATTTTTTTTTTTTAAACACACAATTGCTGCTTTTTATTAAATATGTAGTTGCAGATTACTAAATTGGGGGGGTGGAAGTAACTTGTAGCAATAACCTACAAGATTTTTCCTTTATATTTTTGATAATCTGGATTAACTAAATTAGATTCCAGTTTTAAGAGCATTTACAAAGTGAAGTTTATGAGGAAATAGGATCTTAAAAAAGTAATTAAGGTGTGTCACTTGTTTTTAATAGAGACGAGGGTAGTATAAGGGGTTAAATTTAGATGTTTCCGTTTTTTATAAATGCTTAACTGCTTATGGGGGAGTATGAGTATTAAGCCAGATGAAGACTCATTTAGGTTGTCCTAACAGCAAATGCAAAAGGTAATTTTCTTTTGCCTGACAATATCTGCCTGCCCTCGCCCGGTCAGGGGGAGGAGGGGACGCTGGCAGGAGAGTGAAGGGAATGAATCAAGTGTCAAGTATTCATGTCTTGTGTGTAGAAGGAACTAACTGTACGCCACTTTTCATTTCTGAGCCAACTTAATATCTTTTATAGTAATCGTTTTTACCTTAAAAAATCATATGTGGTTCTTTCTAACCAGAATTGAAAGACCCATAGAGACTGAATTACACTATCTGGGAAGTTTTTTTCCTGCTAGGCAGAGCTGAGGCATTTTGGCAGGGCAGTTCAGCTAACTTTAACCTCTTTGAGGGACTAGCAAATAATACTTAGGATTGTTAGGTGTGTATATGCTGAGTTATATTACAATTTGTGTTTAGGTTTCCTTATTTTAAAAAAAATATTTGTGTATTTATGTACTTCCATGACATTTTGTTTTTATTAATGAAATTGTAGATATCTTGTGTATTCTTGTCCTATCTTTATATGAAATTAAGGATTATATATCTTTATGTTAATCTTATATCTCCTGCAGTTCCTGGTACAGTGTCTTGCACGTAGCAGCTGCTCATCAAAGATTAGTGGGATAAATGACTGTTAGGTGAGAGCTTGTAATAGATGAAGTTTTGATAATTCTGCAGTGGGTGCCCTAGCTCCTAAATATTTTGGATTTGGGAAACTAAAAATTGATGTAATTAGATTTTGATAGTTTGACCAGCGACTATTTTTAGTAGCAGAGTTAGTGTGTTTTAAGCTTCTCTTTCGTATTACTTGCCAGGCATTTTCCTTTCTGTATTGGATGTGGTGTTAACTTGTTGGATGTTTTACTTTTTGAAACACATGATTCCTCAAGATTATGGTGAAAGGGATCGTGCATTTTGTGTTAACTTTGAGAATATGTCCACTTGGCTAGAATGAGTGACAGTGCATGACAGTGAGTTGTTGAGGCTAAGCACCAGTTTCATTGGTTTTATTGTTTGTATTTCCAGACAATAAAGGCTAGGGAGAAGGCTGTCAGGTAAATGTGTGTATGTGTGAATGCTTGGGGAGAAAAAAACGCCTGGGACTGATATCCCAGGAGCACGGAAAAAAATATGATAGGTGGATTTGAGTCCTGTACTGTCAAGGCTAAAAAGGGGTTATACTTTATTGGGAATTTAGAACAATTTGATTAATTTTTGTAGGCAGTACTACTGTTGGCTTTAAGTACTAACATTAAATTCGTACTGTAAGAAATTATTCCTTAGTCTAGTCTGTTGAGTGGTTTGCACGTAATATGGACTGTTCATGATGCAGAGATGTTGGTTGATTCTGTGAGCTTACTTTTCTAAAATCATAGGTTTTTTTTAAAGTTTATTTTTTTTAGTAATCTTTACACCCATTGTGGGGCTCAACCTCATGACCCCGAGATCAAGAGTCACACGCTTCTCCAACTGAGCCAGCCAGGCACGCCTAAAAATAATAGATTTTAAAAAGTATTTTCATTGGAGATTAAATGTTTTCCTTTTATGGAGAAAAATTTTAAATGGGTGTGTAAGATATTCACATGACAAATAATACAATAGAAATGACAGTTTATTAATTCAAAATTGAAATCATCTAGTTTTGCTTCAACTAAAGGCATTTGGCTGAAAAAGGCTTTTATTTATTTTTGTTTAATTTAGAGTTATTTCACCCTGTAGGTTTAATGATGTATATTTTTAAAAGATTTTATTTATTTATTTGAGAGGGAGAGGGAGAAGCACACTCCTGCTGAGCAGAGAGCCTGACTAGGGCTTAATCCCAGGACCCTGAGATCATGACCTGAGCTGAAGGCAGGCGCTTAACTGACTGAGACACCCAGGTGCCCCTTTATGACATATTTTTTAGATTTTATTAATTTATTTATTTGAGGGAGAGAGTGCATGCGCATGTATGAACTGGGGAAGGGGCAGAGCCAGAGGGAGAGGGAGAAAATCTCAAGCAGATTCCACACTGAGCTTGGAGCCAGTCACGGGACTGGATCCCAGGACCCTGAGATCATGACCTGAGCCGAAACCAAGAGCCGGACACTTAATCGACTGAGCCACTCAGGCACCCTGGTTTTATGACATATATTGTCAACGCATTGAGAAAGAACACATAGAAAATCTGTTTTGAATAGGTGTTTGGTGTTCTGACAGTATCTTGAAATCAAGCATTTGCTAAATAAAAATAAACCATGCTTGAAACTGGGTAGTTTTTGCATTTAATGTGTGTTGGACTTCTGAGGTATTATACTTAGCTGAATTTTGGAATTTGGAACCTTTGATGACTTCAGAAAGCCAAAGCCCTGATGTTTTCCTGGGAGAGTTAGTGATGTATGTTCTCTAAGGATTATGACGGAGGAGAACAGTGGCATAGATGCCATGAATGAACTGTAGATGTGTCTGAAGCAGAATTTGTTACTAGTTTGGCAGTATTTATTCCCACCAGTGTGAACCAAGTGTCTTTTTGGTATTTGTATAATTCCAGATTGCTACAAGTGAAAGACAAAGTGCAGTAGAGATTTAGGGAAGGACAAGTTTGTACCCTCTTTGGGGGAGTTGGCGTGGGTATATGCTTCTTGGATGGGCATGTGCAAGGTGAGGATGGATAGATCAAGGGAGGGAGCAGCATGAACCGAGGCACTGATTTTTTTTTTTTTTTTAAGATTTTACTTCTTTAGTAATCTCTACACCCAGTGTGGTGCTTGAACCCACAACCCTGAGATCAAGAGTCGCATGCCCCACTAACCTGGCCTCCAGGTTTTTAAGGTGTGGGCAGTCTTAAGTGTCCTGGTTTAGCAAGAGCCTGAGCGTGTGAATAAGAAATAAGCTATAAAGGTCTGTTGTTGGGCAGTATCTGGAGAACCAGGCTATAACTTTCTGCCTCTCATCTGTAGGCCGAATATTGGGCTAGATCAGTGTTCTTTATTTTTTCTCTTGCAACACCTAAGGGATATGCAGTATTCCATCAGCAACGTGCAGGAGAATGAAACAAAACCAAATCAAATCACGGAGATACCGTTAAGCCACTGTTGGCAGCCAGCTCATTCCCCCCAAATTGAGAGGATTACTAGAGGGGGTGATTTCTGTAGGCCCCTCCCCATCTATTTCAAATCGATTTCATTTGTGGGTATTGGTGATCAATCAGAAGATTGGGGAACAAGTGGAATACCATTTCAGTAGGATGTTAGCAAGTTTAGCATAGCTTCTGTTCTGCAGGATGGATTGGAAGATGAGATAGCTAGTGGGTATCTGGATGGGTTTTGAAGCGCCAAATGGCAGATCAATTCAGGAGGTACTTCAGGGGGCGCCTGGGTGGCTCAGACGCTTAAGCGTCTGCCTTGGGCTCAGGTCATGATCCCAGCGTCGTGGGATCCAGCCCCTCATTGGGCTCCCTGCTCGGCGGGGAACCTGCTTCTCTCTCTCCCTCTGCTGTTCTCCCTGCTTGTGCTCTCTCGCTCTCTCTCTCTGTCAAATAATTAAATAAAATCTTAAAAAAAAAAAGAAAAGGAGGTACTTCAGTTTCCCCAGACCTCGACAACATCAGAAGTTTATGTAGATGGAGAGAAGAATGCATCACATACGCCTTTGTAGGAATGGTAGTGCTTTGAGTGGCATTAGGAATTGAGGATTATAAGGGAAATGAGTGAGATCTGTTTTCAGGCATCTGTACCTGAAGAGGTTAAACATGAGAATGAGAAGAAAGAAAGTGAGGGCCCCGAAGAGTTATTAAAAAGTTGGGCAACATGATCTGTGAGTGGTAAAGAGGTGTGTCTGAGGTATGCAGTAGTGAGTAGTCTTGTGTACAGTTCGCGTTCATCTTTTCTGGTGTGTATTTGGGAATGGAACTTTGTATTGAAATGTGTTTGCACAGCAGCACTGGTGATGTTGAGGCCAGGGACTCTGATTTCTTCTGTCAGATTCTCCTTTCCACCTCAGTACCCTGTGTCCTCCCTGTGACTGCAGATCCTTGGAGGGGGCGTGTAGGGGATGAGAAGGTGGTGGTTGTGGTGAGGGACTATGATAATCTGGGTGACATGGACAGGAGCCAATCCTAGCAGATGCCTTCTTTTCATTGAATAGATTCCTCCCTTCTTGGTCCTTAGCTAAACTCCAATTCCACTTCCCAGGAGGCATCTTTCCAGAAGTCTTCCCAGAATACTGTTGCTCTCCTTGGTCTTTTTTCTCTTTGAATACCTCTTTTTTTTTTTTAAAGATTTTATTTATTTATTAGAGAGAGAGAGAGAAAGCGTGTGCACATAAGCAGGGGGAACGGCAGGGGAAGAGGAAGAAGCAGACTCCCCACTGAGCAAGGGAGTCGGACACAGGGCTCAGTCCCTGGACACTGCGATCATGACCTGAGGCAAAGGCAGACGCTTCACCGACTGAGCCCCCCAGGCGCCCCTGAGTGCCCGCAGAGCTCTTACAGCCTCAGCTTCATCATTGAGCGCTAGGTTAGCACTGACCCTCGTTCTAATGTTTTCATGCTTTCAGTTCTTTAAAATGATGAGCCTCAGGAGGCAGAAGGTTGCTTAAAACAAACTTAAACTTGCAAAATGCACTTTAAGATTTTATTTTTTTTGAGTAATCTCTATACCCAGCATGGAACTCAAACTCACAACCTGTGATCAAGAGTTGCACCACCAGCTGAGCTAGCCAGGCGCTCCTGCAAAATGCACTTTGACAGATGGAAAGTAAAATGCGGTGGCTCACTTCATTAAGGGTCCAACTCTTAATTTCAGCTCAGATCTTGATCTCAGGGTTATGAGTACAAGCCCCGCGTTGGGCTCCATGCTGGGTGTGGAGCCTGCTTAAAAAAAAAAAAAAGGATGGAAAGTCAAATCATGCGGAAAGAATGAAAATGCACATAACTAAATGTAATTATGTTTTGTCTATTGGTATATATCAGGTTATTTTACATTTTTCTAGATATTAATTTATATTACTCAAATATTATGTTTTGACTGCTGAATAATTTTTAAAAATAATAACAGTAATTGCACATGTATTGGACATTTAAAGTGCTGAGTGGCACCTGGGTGGCTCTGTCAGTTAAGTGTGACTCGATCTCAGCTCAGGTCTTGATCTCAGGGTCCTGAGTTCAAGCTCCATGTTGGGCTCCACCCTGGGCATGGAGCCTACTTAAAAAATAAATAAATAGCTAAATAATTCTCAAGCAATATTTAATAATTCCATTTTAAAAATAGCATTATTGGGGGGGTCTGGGTGGCTCAGTCGATAAAGCATCTGACTTCAGCTCAGGGTCCTGGGATTGAGGCCCGTATTGGGCTCCCTGCTCAGCGGCGTACCTGCTTCTCCCTCTCGCTTTGCCTGCAGCTCCCTCTGCCTGTTCTGTCTCTGTCAAATAAATAAATAAAATCTTAAAAAAAAAAGCATAATTGAGATATACATACCATAAAATTCACCCTTTTTTGAAGTGTATAGTTCAGTGGTTTTTAATATATTCACAGAATTGTGCAACCATTACTACTCCCTAATTTCAGACCATTTTTTAATCATGGCCCCCCTCCCCCCAAAACCCATACCCATAGGTCACTCCCTATTCTCTCCCTCCCCTTTTGCCATTCGTTGGCAACCACTACTTTCACTATCTGTTGGTTTGTCTCTTCTGGACATTTCGTGTAAATGGAATCATACAATATGTGGTTTCTTTCACTTAGCATAATGTTTTCAAGGCTCATGCATGTTGTAGCACATATATCAGTACTATATTTGAGTAATATTCCATTATATGGATATACCACATTTTGTTTACCCATTCATCAGCTGATGGATATTTGAACTGTTTCCATTTTTTGACTATTATGAATAATGCTGCTATCAACATTTGTGTATTGGTTTTGGTCTGGACAATATGTTTTCATTTCTCATGGGTATATCCTAGGAGTAGAATTGCTGGATCATTACAAGTACAGTTTTATTTTATTGTTTTTAAAGTTATTTAATAATCTCTACACCTAGTGTGGGGCTTGAACTCACAACCCTGACACCAAGAGTCACATGCTTTTCTGACTGAGCCGGCCAGGTGCCCCACAAATACAGTGGGTTTCCCCCACCAATACATTTTTAATAAAATCATTTTATTTAGACTTTTTTTTTTTACAATAGTTTTAAAACAGTTCTTGGGCCGCCTGAGTGGCTCAGTCAGTTAAGCATCTGCCTTTGGCTCAAGTCATGATCCCGGGGTCCTGGGATCGAGCCCCACATTTGTAAACTGGAGATATCTTAGCACTCAATTCAAAGTGTTGTGAGGGTTAAATAGTTAATATACATGAAATGCTTAGAACAGTACCTGGCATGTGGTAAAGATTTAACAACTGTTAGCTGTTACTATCTGTTGATTTGCTCTTGAACTGAAGACGGAGATGATGATTCTTTTTTTTTTTTTTTTTTTTTTTTTTTTTG
>NC_048230.1:31810986-31821702 GCF_002007445.2 Ailuropoda melanoleuca | reverse complement strand
CTTTCTCCTCCTGTTCAACACTAGTATTTCAGGTTTCAAACCTGCCTGTACATGGCCCTCTCACTGTCTCCCTCCTTCCCTGGAAAGCTCATCTGTTTTCAAGTTGTTTTTAAGAACTGCGATGAAAAATTATAAAAATAGTGCAGATTTACTCTTTTGGGAAAATACTCATAATAGAAAGATGAAAATGAAAATCTGTAATCTCACCAACCAAAGATAACTCCTGGGGATGTTTTTATACCATTTCCTATAACATGTTTTTACCTATGGATTTTTAAAAAGGTATAACTAGGGGTGCCTGGGCGGCGCAGTTGGGGGAGCGTCTGGCTCTTGGTTTCGGCTCAGGTCATGATCTCAGGGTCCTGGGATCGAGCCCCACATCTGGCTCTGTGCTCACCGGGGAGTCTGCTTGGGGATTCTCTCTCCCTCTCCCCACTTGGCGTGTGTGCGTGCTCTCTCTCAAATAAATAAATCTTTTTTTAAAAGTTCAACTAGGATTATATTAAACAAATTGGTTTTACTTGATATATAGCAAAATTTTCCCCTGTCATTGTCTTTATCAAGGTAGTACATGAACATAGGTAACAAATTAAAATTGTATTAAAGGCTCATAGTGAACAAAAGCAGCTCCCAGATATACCTCTTTCTGAGACCTCTCTAGAGGCAGTGGCTTTCAATTCTTATAGTTGGTTTTTTTTTTTTTCTCCCCTTGGCATTTACCACAGTATTTTTAAATAATATGCTTATATTTGGTTTATCAGTTTTAGATGTTTCTCTTTTGACTTTATTAATGGTAGATGAAGAGTTAGCCCTGTCATAATTACTCTTACTTTTTCCTTATCCTTTCGTTATAGTTATAGCATGATTTTTGGATAAATATTGGGGGATTGGTTATATGATCATAACTATGTAAAGATTTGCTTTATTGTGTTCTTTTTTTTTTTTTTTTTTAAGATTTTATTTATTTGTTTGACAGAGATAGAGACAGCCAGCGAGAGAGGGAACACAAGCAGGGGGAGTGGGAGAGGAAGAAGCAGGCTNAGAGACAGCCAGCGAGAGAGGGAACACAAGCAGGGGGAGTGGGAAAGGAAGAAGCAGGCTTCCCAGTGGAGGAGCCCGATGAGGGGCTCGATCCCATAATGCTGGGATCAGGCCCGACTGCACCACCCAGGCGCCCCTGCTTGATTGTGTTCTAGCATCTAGTGTTGCACTTGAGAAGTTTAGGACCATTCTGATTACTTCCTTCAGTTTTTTTTTTTTTTTTTTTCTAAAGCATTTATTCTCTTTTTATGGTCTCCAGTATTGTAAAGTTTGGCAGTGACACCACATCCTTTGATGTGGCTCTTTTTTTCATTCATTGTGCTGCGTGCTTGGTGGCTCCCGCCCTTTTTGCTAATTAAAAAAAATTTTTTTAACCTTTTAGGTAGGGGAGCCTGGATGGCTCAGTCATTAAGCATCTGCCTACGGCTCAGGTCCTAATCTGGGATCGAGCTCTGAGTTGGGCTCCCTGCTCAGCAGGAAGCCTGCTTGTCCCTCTCCCTCTCCCCCAACTTGTGTCCCCTCTCCCCCAACTTGTGTCCCCTTTCCACTCTCTGTCTAATAAATAAATAAATAAAATCTTTAAAAAATAAATAAATTTTAAGTAAACTCAGTGCTGCTCATGGTGCTCAGACTCACAGCCCTGATATCAGGAGTCTCATGTTGCACCAGCTGAGCCAGCCAGGTGCCCCTTGGTGGGCCCTTTTAATACGGAGATCTGTGTTCTATAGTCCTGCGAATTTTTTTTCTATTATTTGCTCATTTTTTCCCAAATTTGTTCAGTTCTCTTCTTGAACTCCTTGTTAGTTAGATGTTGGATCTTATAGACTGATCTTACTAAGTTTGTCATTTTAAATTTTTGTTGTCTTGTCCTTTTGGTCTGCTTTCTGGGAGATTTCTTTTTCTTTTCCAAGCCTTCTGTTAAGTTTTTATTTCACCTATCAGATACTTAATTTCTAAAAGCCACTTTCTTTGTTACTTTTTCATAGCGTCGTGTTTAATGATATTTCTTCTCATATTTCTTACTAATGCTAATTAAAATTATTGAAGTACACCTTACATAGTAAAATTCACCCTTTTTAGTGTACGATTTTCACTCTTAAGTTTTGGCAAACACTTACAGCCATGTAACCACCATTACCATGAGTATAGAATAGTTCCATTATCTGCCCTAAATTCCCTTGTGTTCCTTTAGTCAGCCCTCTCCCCTTCCTTTCACCCCAGGCCATCACTGATACATTTGCTGTTCCTGTAGTTTTTGCCTTTTTCTGAATATAATATAAGTAGGCTATTTAGCTTTTTGAGTCTGGCTTCTTTTACCTAGCATAGTAAATTTGAGATTCATCCAAAATACTGTTTTTATCAATAGTTCATTCCTTTTTATCACAGAGTAGGTAGTCCTTTATATGGATGTACCACAGTTGGCTTATCCACTCACCAGTTCAAGAACATTTGAGTTGTTTCCAGGTTTTGGAGGTTATAAATAAAGTTGATGTAAATCATTTACTTACAGGTTTTTGTGTGAACACAAGTTTTTATTTCTGTTGGGTAAATACCTAGGAGTGGAATTGCTGGGTTACATGCCATGTATATTTTAACCTTATAAGAAACTGCTAGGGGCGCCAGGGTGGCTCAGTCATTAAGCGTCTGCTTTGGCTCAGGTCATAATCCCGGGTCCTGGGTTTGAGCTCTTAGTTGGGCTCCCTGCTCAGCAGGGAGTCTGCTTCTCTCTCCCCCTCTCCTGCCCCCCCCATCTTTCTTTCTCTCAAATAAACAAAATCTTTTTAAAAATTAGAAAAAAAACATGCCAAACTGTTTTCCAAAGTGGTTTTACCATTTTGCATTCCCACCAACAATGGATGAGGATTCCAGCCATTGTAATAGGTATGTAGTGGTATGTTTCTTTTCTTTTCTTCCTTTTATTTTTTTTTTTTAAAGATTTTATTTATTTATTTATTTATTTATTTATTTATTTATTTATTTGAGAGAGAGCTAGCGAGGAGCAGAGGGAGAGGGAGAAGCGGACTCCCCTAGAGCCGGGAAACTCCATCCTGGACTTTGACCTGAGCCAAAGGCAGTTGCTTAACCCACTGAGCCACCCAGGTGCCCCTAGTGGTGTGTTTCATTATGACTTTAATTTTCATTTCCCTACTGATTAATGATGCTGAGCATCTTTTCATGTGTTTATTTGCTTGTCTGTGAAGCAAATCTTTGGTGAAGTGTCTGTCTAAATATTCTTCCCAATTTTTAATTGGGTTTGTTTTCTTATTCTTTTTTTTTTTTAAAGATTTTATTTATTTATTTGACAGAGAGAGAGACAGCCAGCTAGAGAGGGAACACAAGCAGGGGGAGTGGGAGAGGAAGAAGCAGGCTCCCAGTGGAGGAGCCTGATGTGGGGCTCGATCCCAGGACTCCGGGATCACGCCCTGAGCTGAAGGCAGACGCTTAACGACTGAGCCACCCAGGCGCCCCTGTTTTCTTATTCTTGAATTTGGAAAGTTTAGCTAACAATAATTATTTAAGTTATATAATTTCCCAGAGCTCTTTTCTCTGTTCCTTTTTCTTTTTTAAAGATTTTTATTTATTTGGGGCGCCTGGGTGGTACAGCGGTTAAGCATCTGCCTTTGGCTCAGGGCGTGATCCTAGCGTTATGGGATCGAGCCCCACATCAGGCTCTCCACTATGAGCCTGCTTCTTCCTTTCCCACTCCCCCTGCTTGTGTTCCCTCTCTCGCTGGCTGTCTATCTCTCTGTTGAATGAATAAATAAATAAATAAATCTTTTAAAAAAAAAGATTTTTATTTACTTGACAGAGAGAGATGCAGTGAGAGATGGAACACAAGCAGGGGGAGTGGGAGAGGGAGAAGCAGGCTTCCCACTGTGCAGGGAGCCCGATGTGGGGCTCGATCCCAGGACCCCTGAGCCAAAGGCAGACGCTTAATGACAGAGCCACCCAGCCGCCCCTCTGTTCCCTTTTCAAACCATCCTCTTCTTGGATGTAATACCCTTTTTTATTTCTCTGAGGACACTTATCAGTTGTTAAAACTTTTCTTTGTTTCTTTTGTTACCTCAGATTCCATTCTTTTTGTTTGTTTGTTTTTGTTTTTATTTTGTTTTTTAAGTAGGCTCTACACGAAATGTGTGGATTGAAACCACAGTCTTTAGATCAAGAGTCGCATGCTATACTGACTGAGCCAGCCAGGTGCACCAGATTCTATTGTTCTGTTTTAGTTCTAATAGTGGAGGCTTTTTTTTGTATACCTCATGATCCTTAGCTGTTCATGGGGCAAGACGCTGTATAGTGGGTGGCCATGGTTTCCCAACTGGTAGGTTTCACTGTGGGGTGATTGGGCAGTGAGCCAACCTTTTCTTTGGTGGAACCCCAGATACCAGTATTTTATTTTTGTGTATTTTTGTTTTTGTCTTTCACTTTTTTATTTTTCTCCTGTGAGTCTGTTTAGTGTCTTAAAGGAAGATTCCTTTTTTCTTGCCTGTGGCTGGGATTTAGGGGTCTGAGAGAGAGTGTATGCCCAGTATCTTGGGAAGTTAAGTGAAGGAAGGTAGCAAGGGCTCTCACCTTACGGTATGCACATGTCACCAAATTTTCCATTAGGAACCCTGAGCCTTCTAAGTCCAGTGGTCCGGGAGTCCTGGTGCCTTCAGATCATTAGCTGTCTTGCTCCTCCCCTTTGCCTCTGAAAGTTCTTAGAATGGAGACTTCACTCTGCAAAGTCGAATACCTCTTTTTCCAGTTTCCACATTCTACAAAGTCACTGAAATTGCTTGATTGCTTATGTCTCTTTTCTTTCTCTCTCTCTCTTTTTTTAAAAAAAGGCTATATTTATTTGAGAGAGAGAGAAAATGAGCGGTGGGGAGGGACAGAGGGGGAGAGAGAGAGGGAAGCAGACTCCCCACTGAGCAGGGAGCCCAGTGCAGGGCTCTATCTGAGGACCTGCAGTTCATGACCTGAGGTGAAGGCAGATGCTTAACTGACTGAGCCACCCAGGTGCCCTTTTCTCTCTTTTTTTAACTTTTCTTCCCATCACTTTTATTGAGATAAAATTGACATATAACATCATATTAGTTGTGTACAACATAATGATTTGATATATATTGCAAAATGACTTCTGCAATGAGTTAATATCCATCACTTAATATAGTTCAAGCTTTTTTTTCTTGTGATGAGAACTTTTAAGATATACTCTTTTTTTAAAGATTTTTATTTATTGAAAGAGACTGTGTGCACGTGCGCACGAATGGGGCGAGGGGCAGAGAGAGAGAGAGGGAGAAGCAGACTCTGTTGATCAGGGAGCCCTACTCTGGGCTAGGTTCCAGGACCCTGGGATCATGACCTGGGCTGAAGGCAGATGCTGAACTGACTGAGCCACCCAGGCGCCCCTAAGATCTACTCTTTTAGCCACTTTCAAACGTACAATATTGTTAACTATAGTTATATGCTATATATTATATCCCCAGAAGTTATTTATCTTATAACTGGAAGTTTGTGCTTTTTGACTATCTTCTCTCATTTTCCCCATCCCCCATCGTTTTTCTGTGTCTTTGAGTTTATTTTGTTTAGATTCCACGTGTAAGAGAGATCCTACAGTATTTGTCTTTCTGTGTCTGACTTATTCCACTTGTCATGGTGTCCCCAAGGTTTATCCCTGTTGTTACAGGATTTCCTTTTTTATGGCTTAATAATAATCCGTATTTTCTTTGGTGTGTGTGCGTGCACATGTACATGTACACATCACATTTTCTTACTCATTCACCCGTCGATGAACACATGTTGTTTGCATGTTGTGGCTAGTGTAAATAATGTTCAGTGAGCGCAGGGATGTAGATACCTCTTTGAGATAGTTGTTTCTTTTCCTTTGAGTAATACGGGAATTGCTGGATCACGTGGTAGTTTTCTGTTTTTAATTTTTTTGAGGAACCTCCATGTTGTTTCCCATAGTGGCTTCACTGATTTATATTTCTAGTAACAGTGCGCAAGGTTTCCCTTTTCTCCACACCATTGCCAAGCTTGTTATATCTTCCCTTTTTGATAATGGCCATTCTCACAGGTGTGAGGTGATACCTCATAGTGATTTTTTCCCTTTGTTCTAGTACGTTTTTGCCTTTCCTATTTCTTCACTGTCAGTTTTCCAGGTGTTAGGAGGAAAAGGATATTAACTCATGCTACAATTCTGTCATATATAAACTGAAGTCTCGGGGTGCCTGGCTGGCTCAGTCAGTTAGGCGTTTGCCTTCAGCTCAGGTCATGATCCCAGGGTCTTAACGCATCTGGCTTCCTGCTCAGCGGGGGATTCTGCTTCTTCCTCTCCCTCTGCCTCTCTCCCCAGCTTGTGCTCTCTCTCTCTCTCAAATAAGTAAATAAAATCTTAAAAAAAAAATTAAACACATTAATTACGTACATATGTAATGTGTAACATGCATAATATGTAACATATAACAATATGCATATTCTAATATATATAACATTACATACCGTTATAAGTACAGTAAATACATTTTCACCAGCAGTATACAGATATGTATTTCACCACCTTTCATTTTGCCAGCACTTTTATAAAGCATCTTTGCATTTAGTGGGTTAAAAGCTCTCTTGTTTGACTTTGCATTTCTTTCTGATAAAATTTAATATTTTCATGACCTCTGATGTCCAAATCTCTATTTGTAGTCATGATTTCTTTCCTGTATTTTAACTTAGTAATGGATGAATACTTCTCGAAGCCTTCCACTTATACGTCCTATAGGCATATCACACTGAACGTGTTCCAAATAAAATTCATGCTTTAGTGACCACTCCCAACCTCCCATTTCCTTGCTCAGCAAATAATGGCACTGCCCAGTGAATTGCCCAAGTCAGAAGTGAGGAAGTAAGAAACTCCTCCATATGCCTCACCCTGCGTATGCAAGATTGTTACCAGGTCCTATTCAGTTTACATATCTTTTAACTCTTTTGTTCATTTATGCTAATGGTTCCCTAAATTGGGCCCTCTTCATCCCTCACTTGGCCTCTTGAAGGAACTGGCTTGCCTGCCGGGCCTCCTTTCATTTATGTCCAGCTCCATCTTCTGTTGCTTCATTGATTTATTCATTTATTAAAAAAAAAAAAAAAGCTGTTGAGTCCTGCTATATTGCAGGCACTACCTGGAATGGAGCTGGGAATAAATCAGATACGGCCCCTGCCCTGGTGTGGCAGGGAAGGCAGCAAGTGTATCAGTAAGAGGAGTGTTTTAAAAGGGGGCATGTAAATATGATCTAGTATGTGGGGGTCAGAGAAAGCTTCCCTGAAGAGCTGACAATTAAGCTCAAAATTAAAGAGAGGAAAGAGGATTGTAGGCCCTAGGATCCTCACGTGCAATGGACTGGTGGGAAGACAGTGAAGGATTTTATAAGGAGTAACGTGATCAGACTGCTTTTAAAGAGGTCTCTCTGGCTATAGAACGGAGAATGAAGTGGAGTGGGATAAGAGAGTGGATGAAGGGAGTTCGGTCGTTGAAGTAAACCAGTTGACAGATTTTGTGCTAGGTTGGTATCAGTGGGAGTGAAGAGAAAGAATTCAAAAAAATAATTTAGGACTTAAAATGACCCATCTTAGTGGTAGGTTGATTAGGTCGACTGTGGTGAAGGAGAGAAAAGTCAAGGATGAATTGACTTCTGAATCTCCCTTATTTCTTTATCTTCACAACTTATTTCTCTTCACCTTGAATTTGATCATTAAGTAATACTGAATTCTTTGTAGTTCTTCTCACATACCTTATAGTTCTTCACTGCTCTGATGATTAACTCCTAGTCACCCAGCCATCATCTTGTCCAGCTTACCTTCTCTGGTTACTGTTCTCTTTTCCCCGAGTAGGGATAAGCTCTTTTACCTCTCCTTTCATCCTGCAGAAATTTGTACACTTACATGCTTTTTAGCTTCCAGATGTTTGGGAAATTTCCGGCTGTCTTTTTTTTTTTTTTTAAGATTTTATTTATTTATTTGAAAAAGAGAGGGAGCTGGGGTAGGGGCAGAGGGAGAGAGAAAATCCCAAGCAGACCCCCTGCTGAGCAGGAAGCCCCATACGGGACTGATCTCAGGACCCTGATACCGTGACCTGAGCCAAAGCCAAGGGTGGGATGCTTAACTGACTGAACCATGTAGATGCCCCTCTAGACATCTTTGTGTTACTGATTTTTTTATTTAATTCCATTATGGTCAGAGAATACACTTTGTATGACTTAATTTTGTAAAACATTTTTAGAGGTTTGTTTTGTGCTCCAAAATATTGTCTAGGTGAATGTTCCAAGTGTACTTGGAAAGAAGGCATACTCTGTTTTTGGATGGATTGTTCCATAAATAACCAGTTAGGTTAAGTTGGTTGCAGTGCTGTTAAGGTCTTCTGTATCCTTGCTGATCTTTCATCTAGTTGTTTTATTGATTACTAAGAGAAGAGTGTTGAAATCTACAACTGTTGTTATGGATTTGCCTATTTGTCCTTGGAGTTCTGTTAGTCTTCATATATTTTGAGGCTCTGTTATTAGTTGCATAAATATTTAGGAGGGATTATTTTATCCTCTAGATTATTTGACCCCTTTATCATTAAATCTTCTTTTGTTAAGATATTCTATTGAAATGGACTGCTAATTATCTGGTTGTCACCTTCATAAGAACCTACGTTAGGGCAGGGTCTCATTCATTTCCCTCTCCTTAGTGCCTGGCTCAATCTCCAGTGTGTGGTAGGCAGCGCAGATATATGAGTATGTGAGTCAAAGAAAGTCTCTGGATTCTTTTCATTCTTAGTTCTGTGCTGTCTAGTATGGCAGCCACTAGCCACATGTGGATATTGATTGATTTTTTAAAAAATTTATTTTATTTTTATAAAAAGATTTTATTTTTTTGAGAAAGATTGGGAGAATGAGTGGGAGGAGGGGCAGAGGGAGAAGCAGGTTCCCTGCTGAGCAGGGTGCCCAATGCAGGACGCCACCCCAGGATCCCGGGACCACAGCCTGGGCTGAAGGCAGACGCTTAACTGACTGAGCCACCCAGGCACCCTAAAAATTTTTTTTTCAATATTTTTAAATAATTTCTGTACCCAGCGTGGGGCTCGAACTTACAACCGTGAGATCAAGAGTGGCATGCTCTGGGGCGCCTGGGTGGCACAGCGGTTAAGCGTCTGCCTTCGGCTCAGGGCGTGATCCCGGCGTTGTGGGATCGAGCCCCACGNAACTTACAACCGTGAGATCAAGAGTGGCATGCTCTGCAGACTGAGTCAGCCATAGACACCCCCAGTAGCCACACATGGAGCTGCCTATTGTTAGAGGCAGTGAGTTACTACTTAGTTTTAGAAAATCTGATAAAATTAAGCGAAGAGTGATAGATGAGGGACAGAAGGGAAAGGATTACAATTTCGAGGCTTTTGGTTGGGAAATTTAATTTGGTAACTTTCGAGTATTCAGTGTTGTAAAAGTTTAACAGTTGGTCTATGAGCTGACTTGTCAGATACTGGTGCTTTCCAGTGTGTCTGTTCTCCTGTGTAAAACCTCTTCTCAGGATCTCTAGCCAGATTATTTAGCTGATAGTTTTCAAGGAAAACAAATCACTTTTTTTTTTATTGGTTTTCTTTTGTTCCTTGATTGATGTTAAATTGCAACTATGGGCCCTCCTGAGATTTGCCAAGAAAGTGAATGCCTAGACCTCTCTACTCATGGATGTTTTCTAGAATTCACACACTTGGGAGACTGCACAGCCAAGTGATTCATACCAAATGGCAGTGTTCAGTAGGTTCAATTTCTGTATTTTCCTGTCATGGCTTCCTGCTTGATTTCAGTATGTTAACATTGCCTCCTTTTGAGGTCTGTCTGTTTATAGTATATTCTATTTATGGAACTTAAAAAGTATCTCAGAAATGCACATATTAATCTGTGTGGAATTTCTCTTCTTGTCCTTATTCCTTCTAATGCTTGCACAGCGATATCAAGACTTGTTTGAGGAAATCTTCCAGCATTTAAAATAGCTAGTAAAATTTTAGCACCTCCTATCAGTGCAATTTTCACTGTTCTTCTAGACATTGAAATAATTTCACATACTCCTTGAAGACTAATTTAATAAATTACCCCTTTCTCTGACTCATGACCATATTCTGCTTTCAAATTGCTATGCAAATAATAAAAAATTTAAAAAGTAGTTTTACTGTAATTTCAGATAACTTACTTGAACTTTTTGGTCTGAAATTATCCAGGTGAAATGCCTTCGATTTCTGATTTTCTGTAAACTTAGAAAATTGCCTTCTTCCAGATATGTTATTCTTGTTTGAGTTGTGACTCTTCCCTGTGTCTTGGAAGAAACCTAATGGTGGAGATTGTTTATGGCAGGGGTCATAAACTCAAATGCCTATAGGGTTCAAGTATGTAAGGTAAAGACTTAAAATAGACTTTTTTTCTTTATTAAAATATAGCTGCATTTGCTGTTAATATTATTTGCCTTAAAAAACTAGCCACATTGAGGGGTGCCTGGGTGGCTCAGTCATTTGAGTGTCCAACTCTTGATTTACGCTCCGGTCATGAACCCAGGGTCATGGGATCGAGACCTGCGTTGGATGCCCTGCCTGGGAATCTCTCCCTCCCTCTCCCTCTGCCCCTTCCCACCGGCATGCACTCTCTCTCTCTCTCTCTCTCTCTCTCTCTCTCT
>NC_048230.1:31810125-31810821 GCF_002007445.2 Ailuropoda melanoleuca | reverse complement strand
AAGATTTTATTTATTTGACAGAGAGTGAGCACAAGTAGGGGGAGCAGTAGGCAGAGGGAGAGGGAGAAGCAAGCTCCTTGCTAGCAGGGAGCCTGTCTCGGGGCTCTATCCCAGGACCCTAGGATTGTGACCTGAGCGGAAGGCAGAAGCTTAATGACTGAGCCACCCAGGCACCCCATGTTGGGTGGTATTTTTAATAGGCTGAACTACGTTATACTCTCATCACCTAGTTGTTTTTAAACTTCCCCTCATCTGTGCTTATGGTTCTTCAAAATTAATTGTTTTTACTTGAGATATCATTGACGTATGACATTGTATTAATTTCAGGTGTACAACATAATGATTTGAAACATGTACATATTGCAAAGTGATTTACCACATTAAGTTTAACATCTATCACTACACATAGTTTTTTTTTTTCCTTGTGATGAGAACTTTTAAGATCTACTCTCTTAGCGCCCTTCAAGTATATAATACAGTATCATTAAATAGAGTCACGATGCTATACATTACATCCCCAGGCTTATGTGGTTTTTAAATTAATTTTTTTCCAGAATCTACCAAAGTTTACTCAGACCTTTAGTAGGTGGTGTTGGGTATAGATCAGGCCCCACATCCTCTTCTCATCATTTTATTGGTAAATATAACTGTGATTTGATAGCCTCAGGTTGAGCTTCCAGACTGTGGTGGGGGGGG
>NC_048230.1:31675419-31809799 GCF_002007445.2 Ailuropoda melanoleuca | reverse complement strand
ATTTAATAAATTACCCCTTTCTCTGACTCATGACCATATTCTGCTTTCAAATTGCTATGCAAATAATAAAAAATTTAAAAAGTAGTTTTACTGTAATTTCAGATAACTTACTTGAACTTTTTGGTCTGAAATTATCCAGGTGAAATGCCTTCGATTTCTGATTTTCTGTAAACTTAGAAAATTGCCTTCTTCCAGATATGTTATTCTTGTTTGAGTTGTGACTCTTCCCTGTGTCTTGGAAGAAACCTAATGGTGGAGATTGTTTATGGCAGGGGTCATAAACTCAAATGCCTATAGGGTTCAAGTATGTAAGGTAAAGACTTAAAATAGACTTTTTTTCTTTATTAAAATATAGCTGCATTTGCTGTTAATATTATTTGCCTTAAAAAACTAGCCACATTGAGGGGTGCCTGGGTGGCTCAGTCATTTGAGTGTCCAACTCTTGATTTACGCTCCGGTCATGAACCCAGGGTCATGGGATTGAGACCTGCGTTGGATGCCCTGCCTGGGAATCTCTCCCTCCCTCTCCCTCTGCCCCTTCCCACCGGCATGCTCTCTCTCTCTCTCTCTCTCTCTCTCTCTCTCCCCCCCCCCCGCAAAAAAACCTTAGCCATATTGATGGGCACCTGGTAGAGCATACAACTCTTGATCTTGGGGTTGTAAGTTCAAGCCCACATTGGGAGTAGAGCTTACTTAAAAATAATAAAATAAAGTGAAATAAAATGAAAAAATAAACACCTAGCTCTATTGAAATTATAGCCCCTTTATGCTTTTACTGACAGTGCTGTCTAAATGTGCTGGAGATGTATCTGTAGGTACCCAGGCTGGTGCTTCTGTAGGGTAGTTTCCAAGAGTGGGATTATTGGGTGAGAATTTTTTTTTTAAGATTTTATTTATTTGACAGAGAGTGAGCACAAGTAGGGGGAGCAGTAGGCAGAGGGAGAGGGAGAAGCAAGCTCCTTGCTAGCAGGGAGCCTGTCTCGGGGCTCTATCCCAGGACCCTAGGATTGTGACCTGAGCGGAAGGCAGAAGCTTAATGACTGAGCCACCCAGGCACCCCATGTTGGGTGGTATTTTTAATAGGCTGAACTACGTTATACTCTCATCACCTAGTTGTTTTTAAACTTCCCCTCATCTGTGCTTATGGTTCTTCAAAATTAATTGTTTTTACTTGAGATATCATTGACGTATGACATTGTATTATGAAATGGTGTACAACATAATGATTTGAAACATGTACATATTGCAAAGTGATTTACCACGTTAAGTTTAACATCTATCACTACACATAGTTTTTTTTTTTCCTTGTGATGAGAACTTTTAAGATCTACTCTCTTAGCGCCCTTCAAGTATATAATACAGTATCATTAAATAGAGTCACGATGCTATACATTACATCCCCAGGCTTATGTGGTTTTTAAATTAATTTTTTTCCAGAATCTACCAAAGTTTACTCAGACCTTTAGTAGGTGGTGTTGGGTATAGATCAGGCCCCACATCCTCTTCTCATCATTTTATTGGTAAATATAACTGTGATTTGATAGCCTCAGGTTGAGCTTCCAGACTGTGGTGGGGGGGGTTGGCGGCAGATGTTTGCTTTGAAAATTTCCCATCTAGGTTAGAATGGAGTTCTTTATTGTTTGTTTGTTTGTTTGTTTGTTTCTTTCTTTCTTTCTTTCTTTCTTTCTTTCTTTCTTTCTTTCCTAAAGAATGGGAGAGAGGTGGTGGGGAGGAGCAAAGGGATAGGGAGAGAGAGAATTTTTTTTTTTTTNGGGCTCTATCCCAGGACCCTAGGATTGTGACCTGAGCGGAAGGCAGAAGCTTAATGACTGAGCCACCCAGGCACCCCATGTTGGGTGGTATTTTTAATAGGCTGAACTACGTTATACTCTCATCACCTAGTTGTTTTTAAACTTCCCCTCATCTGTGCTTATGGTTCTTCAAAATTAATTGTTTTTACTTGAGATATCATTGACGTATGACATTGTATTAATTTCAGGTGTACAACATAATGATTTGAAACATGTACATATTGCAAAGTGATTTACCACATTAAGTTTAACATCTATCACTACACATAGTTTTTTTTTTTCCTTGTGATGAGAACTTTTAAGATCTACTCTCTTAGCGCCCTTCAAGTATATAATACAGTATCATTAAATAGAGTCACGATGCTATACATTACATCCCCAGGCTTATGTGGTTTTTAAATTAATTTTTTTCCAGAATCTACCAAAGTTTACTCAGACCTTTAGTAGGTGGTGTTGGGTATAGATCAGGCCCCACATCCTCTTCTCATCATTTTATTGGTAAATATAACTGTGATTTGAGAGCCTCAGGTTGAGCTTCCAGACTGTGGTGGGGGGGGTTGGCGGCAGATGTTTGCTTTGAAAATTTCCCATCTAGGTTAGAATGGAGTTCTTTATTGTTTGTTTGTTTGTTTGTTTCTTTCTTTCTTTCTTTCTTTCTTTCTTTCTTTCTTTCTTTCCTAAAGAATGGGAGAGAGGTGGTGGGGAGGAGCAAAGGGATAGGGAGAGAGAGAATTTTTTTTTTTTTAAAGTTTTTATTTCTTTATTTGAGAGAGAGAGAGAGGAGTGAGCATGAGCAGGGGGAGGGNGAGAGCGAGAAGGACAAGCAGACTCCCTGCTGAGCACAGAGCCCGAGGCTGGGCTTGATCCCAAGACCTGGAGATATGACATGAGCCAAAGTCAGATGCTTAACTGACTGAGCCACCTAGGCGCCCCAAAGAGAGAAAGCCTCTTAAGCAGTTTCTGTGCCTAGCATGGAGATCACATCCTGAGATTATGACCTGAACCAAAATCGAGTAGGATGATTAACTGACTGAGCCACCCAGGCACCCCTCTTTATTGCTTCTTAGCTTGAGTTTGACCTTAGAAAAGTCATTCTTCTGTGGGCCTCAGTTTATTCATCTATAAACTGTTGGCTGGACTAAATGATCTATTGGGCAGGGGATTGGTTAACTTTCTCTTATATTGTCAGATAGTAAATATTTTACGTTTTGTGAGCCAGACTCTGTTGCAACTACTCAACTCTGCTATTGTTACACAAAAGTAGCCACACACAATAAGTAAACAAATGAGCATGGCTATGTTCGAATAAAACTTTATTTGCGAAAACAGGAGGTGGCTGGCCATGGTTTGTCAACCCCTTTTGAGCTTTTGGCATTCATTAATCTGTGATTTGGATAATTAGGAAGAAAGCTTTGAATTTTAACATAGCTTTTCTGAAAGTCCAGTAAGAACTTTATTTTTGCTTTTCCAATGTATTAGTAAAGAAATATAGAAAATTTTAAAATTCAGAAGATTACATTAATACTTTGGTCGCTCTCCTTTGGTAACCATCTTAGAATATGTGTGTATACATGAGTGAGTACTCGCACGTGTACAAACATACATATTGCTCTCATGGAGCTTCTAGAGACTCATGGATTTTAGAAGTTAATTTTGTATTTACCCACCTATTCTTTTTTATATATAATAACTTCTTTGTTGATTGAGTTGGAGTTTCTAGAAATGAAATTGTACCATCTGCAAACATAAATCATCTGCAGAAATCTTTTGTTTATATCTTTTTTTTTTTCTTTTTCAAATTGCATTGCCTACTACTTCAAACAATGTCGTAATGCTGGGCCTCTTTGTGCTTTCCGAATTTAATGGACTGATAGTAATACTTCACTTTTAATTGTTATGCTGGCTGGTGGAGTGAGACCTTTGTGTTGATTATATTCACCTATTTCACTTTGCTTTCTCTCTGAGATTTTAATTTTTATTTATTTATTTATTTATTTATAGTTGGTTTTTTTTTTTAATCAGGTGTAGCTATTCTATTTTTTCAGATGTCTTCCTAGCTTCTTTTGTTTTTTTTTGTTTTGTTTTGTTTTTTAAAAGATTTTATTTATTTATTTGACAGAGAGACAGCCAGCGAGAGAGGGAACACAAGCAGGGGGAGTGGGAGAGGAAGAAGCAGGCTCATAGCAGAGGAGCCTGATGTGGGGCTCGATCCCAGAACGCTGGGATCACACCCTGAGCCGAAGGCAGACACTTAACCGCTGTGCCACCCAGGCGCCCCTCTTCCTAGCTTCTTTTGAGATAATCTTGTAATTTCTCATTATTGGGGTGGCGCCCCTCTTCCTAGCTTCTTTTGAGATAATCTTGTAATTTCTCATTATTGGTTCATTTTCTATTTTTTTATTCAGCCTTGGTGATTAGTAATTTTGTAACAAACATTCCTTCACCCAGGAGTTACACTTTATTAGCATTCTTTTAATAGCCTTTGTACCTATGGCAAGTTCCCCTTTATCATCACCAGTTTAATCTATTGTGCTGTCCTACTTTTTCCTTTTTTAATTCTTTCTTTTTTATTTTTATTTTTAATTTTAATTCCAATATAGTTAACATACAGTGTTATATATTAGTGTCCGATGTACAATGTAGTGATTCAACACTTCCATACTTCACCCAGTGCTCATCATGATTAGTGCTCTCCTTAGATCCCATCACCTGTTTCATCCATCCCCTCACCTGCCTCCCCTCTTGTAATCATTAGTTTGTTCTCAATAGTTAATTTTTTTTTTTATTAGAGAGAGAGAGAGAGGAGGGGCAGAGGGAGAGGGAGAGAGAGAATCTTAAGCAGGCTCCATGCTGGGCTTGGAGCTGAGTCAGGGTTTGATCTCACAACCCTGAGATCATGACCTGAGCTGAAATCAGGAGTCAAGACACTTAACTGACTGAGCCACCCAGGTATCCCTCTTTTGTTTTGTTTCTTAAATTCTACGTATGAGTGAAATCGTGGTATTTGTCTTTGCGTGACTGACTTATTTCATTTAACATTATAATCTCTAAATGCATCCATGTCGTTGCGAATGGCAAGATTTCCTTTCATTCCTTATTATGGCTGAATAATATCCTGCTTTTTTCTTCATCAGGTTAGTTCTAGTTTAAATAGATCATATAGATTACCTCTGTCCTGTACTCACTCTTCTTGTACATCCTCTTTGTACACTTTTGAATTTGCAACCTGCATTCCATGTAACTGTTTATTTACTCAATCTACTAGATCTGTTAAGGGACATAAAGAATTGTCTTAAGTCTCTTGCTTTAATTCTGTTTCTATCCATTTCTTCTTGGATTTCTTACAGCTTTGCTTTATATAGTTTGATTCCAATTAATTTGGTTTATTACTTTATGCAACAACCTTTTTTTTTTTTTTAAGATTTTATTTTTAAGTGATCTCTATACCTAGTGTGGGGCTCAAACTTACAACCCTGAGATCAAAAGTTGCATGCTCCACCGACTGAGCCAACCAGGGCCCCATGCAGCAACTGTTTATTCAGTAACCTACCTTCTGCCAGGTACTGTAATAAGTACTAGGACCTGATAAGCAAAGCGTAAATTGTTCTGTCCATTGTGGAAACTGCAGTCTAGCGGAAGCCTATGTTAATTGAGTGAAAATATAAGTATTATAAATGTGATAAAATTCTGTGAGGGAAAATAACAGGTACTTTGAAAAAAAATTTATGAATGGTACCTTTTTTAAATTGAAGTATAGCTGACATACAGTCTTACATTAGTTTCAGGTGTACAGCATAGTGATTGGACAATTGTACATTATGCGGTGCTCACCACAAGTGCAGCCACCATCTGTCCATATAACACTATTATAATACCCATGACTATATTCCCTATGCTGTACCTTTCATCCCTGTGACTTATTCATTCCATAGCTGGAAGTCTGTACCTCACACTCCCCAGGGGTACATTTTCTCAATTGTGTGTTAAGGGAGGATATCACTGTGGAAATGTCATTTAATTTTAGATCTGAATGAATGACAAGCCAGCACTTGAAAGAATGGGTGAAAAAGTAGTCTGGGCAGAGAGAACAGCCTTGGGGAGGCAGTGGAGATCTTTGCATGGTCAAGGAAGCCAATGTGGCTGAAGCAGAAGGGAGGCAGAGAGGCTGAGGTTGGAGCAGTTGGCACATCATGTAGGGCCTTTAGGTCTCAGAAGGGAGTTTGGATTTTAAAGCAAGTATGGTGGGGAGTCATTGAAAGGCTTAAAGTTGGGAACTGGAACAATCACATTTCATTTCATTTCATTTCATTTCATTTCATTTCATTTCATTTCATTTCATTTCATTTCATCTTATTTATTTGCCAGAGAGAGAGCGCGAGAGAAAGCGCAAGCAGGGGGAGTGGCAGGCATAGGGAGAAGCAGACTCCCTGCTGAGCTGGGAGCCCGACATGGGGCTTGATCTGGGACCTGGAGATCATGACCTGAGCTGAAGGCAGACGCTTAACAATCTGAGCCACCCAGGTGCCCCATATGGACTGCATCCTTAATCATTACAAAATCTTTGTTTCATTTTAGTAGTTTTTAAAATTTGTTTTGAATTAAATATTTATAACTCCTTTTCCTTTTCATTTCCTATAGTGGAAGTTTACCTGGGACATCCTGTTGAAAATAGCTAATAGGCAGTTGGAAATAATGTATCCTGGGGTTTAGAAGAGAGTCTGGGTAGAGAAATCCATTTAGAAGTCATTGAAATTTTGGTGGTAATTGAGCCCACTGATAATTGAGGGAAAGTGAGAGAATCTGCTGAGGACTGAACTTTGGGGAATGCCCACGTGTAAAAGCAGTGTATGACAGAGGAACAGCTGCTCAAGAAAATTGAGTCCTAGGTAGCAGTAGGAAGCTGAAGAAGGATGTTGTGCCCTAAGATGGCAGATGTTTTCAGCCAGGCTAGGTAAAGTAGGTGAATTGTTATAGTGATTTATATCTCAAGGATCAGTTGATGTTCTCAAGTTTTGTCAGTTTTTACAATTAATAGTGTATTTTTTTTTTTTTAAGTAGGCTCTATGCCCAGTGTGGAGCCCAACACGGGGCTTAAATTCATGACCCTGAGATCAAGACCTAAGCTGAGATCAAGAGTTGGACACTTAACGAACTAGAATATTTTTTATTTAATCTTGTTCTGTATTCAGGCTGTTAGCTATAAATATTGAAAAATTAAAACAAGTAATTGAAATAATTAAAAATAAGGAACTTAGAACAATTTTTCTTCACCTTAAGTTGTTTTTTTTTTCCTAATTATTACTATTAAGTAATCTCTGTGCCCATCTTGGGGCTTGAATTCACAATCCTGAGATCAAGAGTCTTATGCTCTACTGACGGAGCCAGCCAGGCACCCCCTGTTTGTTTTTAAATACTGTATGGTATTTCATTATATTTATCCATTTAATACTGATGAATATTAAGATTATTTCCAGTTTTGATGGCTTCTTCAGAGCATCAGTTCATACATCTGTGTGTAAATATATGGATTTCTTTTTTTGATGCTTATATTTTTATATCAGTTTTAACGGAATTCTTATTTTGTTGGAAATCCATAGAAAATGTTTTTAGTACTTTGTAATTGTTTTAAAGAGAGAGGGTGCTAAATATATTCTAGCTCTGTGTTAATAACCTGGTGCAGTTGTTATTTGAACTCCAGTCATTGTGCAGTAGTCCCTAGATGTATTTCTAGACCAAGGCTGTCCAGTAGAACTCTCTATGATGATGGAAACGTTCCTTATCTGCACTGTACAGCGGGGTAGCCACTACCTGCCTGCAGCTATTTAGCACTCGAAATGCTGGCTCTTGTTAAAACTTGCTCTCAGGGCTCATACTTTCTAACCTTGTCATTGATCTTTATCTGCTGTTTCTCCCACCTGCACAAAGAGCATTTGTTATTTCTCAAATGCCCTTTTGCTGAGAGGTCGACTCAGGTGGTTTTTAACAAGAGAGGAAGTCTAATGTAAAGAGCACAAGCTTAGGAGACAGGTGGATTTGTGTGTGTGTGTGTATGTGTGTGTGTGTGTGTTTTTTCAGATTTTATTTATTTAAGAGAGAGCATGCACGCATGTGGGGGCGGGGGAGCAGAAAGGGAGGGACAAGCAGACTCCATGCTGAGTGTGGAGCGTGATGCAGGGCTCAGTCCCATGATCCTGTATCATGACCTGAGCTGAAATCAAGTCGGACGCTTAACCAACTGAGGCACCAGGTGCCCCTGAGGTGGATTTGTGTTTTAGTTTTATCTCTTAATGGTACTAGCTGTGTTACCTTCGACAAGAGATTTAGCCTTTCTATATGCCTCTTTTTTTAAATTTTTAAATTATTTTTATTATTTTTTTAATTTTTAATTTTTTTTAAAGATTTTTTTTTAATTTATTCGACAGAGATAGAGACAGCCAGCGAGAGAGGGAACACAAGNAAAATTTTTAAATTATTTTTATTATTTTTTTTAATTTTTAATTTTTTTAAAAGATTTTTTTTTTAATTTATTCGACAGAGATAGAGACAGCCAGCGAGAGAGGGAACACAAGCAGGGGGAGTGGGAGAGGAAGAAGCAGGCTCACAGCAGAGGAGCCTGATGTGGGGCTTGATCCCATAACGCCGGGATCACGCCCTGAGCCAAAGGCAGACGCTTAACCGCTGTGCCACCCAGGCGCCCCTATTTTTTAAATTTTTTAAAGATTTTTCTTTTTAAGTAATCTCTACACCCAAGGTGGGGCTCAGCCTCATAGCCCTGAGACCAAGAGTCATATGCTCTATTGACTGAGCCAGCCCCCCCCATATGTACCTTTAAAAAGGATAAAATTTAGTACCTATTTCATGGAGTTGATCTGAAGATAAAATGATATAATGCATTTAAATGTGCTTAGCACAATTCCTGGCATTTTGAAAGCCCTCTGTGAAAGTTAGCTGCTGTTTTTTCATATTATTACCGTCATGAAAGGATAGGGAATGGAGACAAATGGAATGTACTTACTGGAAGAGCACAACCTTGTGAATAATAACCTTGAAACTGGGTTGGGACACTATTCCAACTGAAACTAGCTAGTTGTGTCCCCCTGCCCACCTGTTCTTTAAAGTAAACTCTGCACCCAGTTTGAGGCTTGAACTCATGACATTGAGATGGAAAGTCACATGCTGTACCGACTGAGCCAGAATGGGACGCTACTCCAGATGAAAGGGGGAATCCTTGTTACTTATGACAAATGAGTTTCATAATTTTTGAAAGATGACTAGTGAATGTATTATAGGTGACTTATTTTTGCTAAGCCATTCATAGTTTATGTACGTGTCACTGTAGATTAAAGATTTAGAGTATTCTGATGAAAACGGTCTCCTTTACCCCCTCTACCAATACCGAATGTCCATCTTTCAGATATGCTGCTTAGAAATAGGGAGCCAATATTACATTTTTTCCTCTAGAAACACACATTGAATAGAGAGTTACGAGGTCTAGAAGTCTGAAAACACTCTGTAAATGTTTTTCTTAGAATGAATATGATAAAAATTTATAAACCAAATTTTGAAAAATCTACAGCGGCATCAGGGTTTTAATCTTAGTGTGACTTTGCCTCTGGATCTCCACCTTCTTCTGCAAGTGGTGTTGCTTCTGGGTGTCATTAGTTGAAGAAATACTTTGTAGTTAGGTTTGTGCTCTAGGGAAGTTAACAGATGAGCTGGGGGCACATGAATTAATTGCATGTAATATAAATATACTCCAACTGTAATGAAGAGCTATACAGGGTGCCAAAGTACAATTCTAGTAGGCACAAGAGAGAGGAGGTGACATTTGATCAGAGCCTTTGATAAGGTTGGGGATTTCTCACAACTTCAGCAAATTAAGGCATTTTCTCTTTAGAATGTATAGAGAAAGGTGTGTGTGTGTGTGTGTGTGTGTGTTTAATTAAAAAAGAAATTGGGGGGCGCCTGGGTGGCACAGCAGTTGAGCGTCTGCCTTCGGCTCAGGGCGTGATCCCGGCGTTAGGGCCCCACATCAGGCTCCTCTGCTGTGAGCCTGCTTCTTCCTCTCCCACTCCCCCTGCTTGTGTTCCCTCTCTCGCTGGCTGTCTCTATCTCTGTCGAATAAATAAATAAAATCTTTAAAAAAAAAAAAAAAGAAATTGGGGGGGCCTCTCTGGGTCAGTTGGTGGAGCATAAGGCTCTTGATCTTGGGGTTGTAAATTCAAGCTCCATGTTGGGTGTGTAGATTACTTAAAATTCCCCCCCCCTTTTTTTAAGATTTTATTTATTTATTTATTTGTCAGAGAGAGAGCACAAGCAGGGGGAGCAAAAGGCAGAGGGAGAACCAGGCTCCCTGCTAAGCAAGGAGCCCAATGCAGGACTCGATCCCAGGACCCTCTATCCCATGACCTGAGCCGAAGACATGCTTAACCGACTGAGCCACCCAGGCATCCCTTAAAATTACTTAAAATCTTTAAAAAAGAGAGAGAGAAATTAGCCAAACAAATGCAGATTGTGCCCACACTGCATATTTTAAAAACTCGGGTATGTAGGAAAGGGCCCTGAGCAACAGTTAACGCTTGGTGAGTACTTTTGAACAGTTCTTCCAAAGAGTTAGAAGAAGAGAGCATCCCTGCAGACCCTAGTAAGTTAGACTTCTATTATGAAATACAGAAGAGTGGAAAGTTTTGTAAGTGCCAGGTCATTTTTTTTTTTTTTTAGTTATCTATGCATAGTAACAGTTTTTCTGTTAAGGTAGTAGCATAGCTGATGGGCCAGAATCTTTGTTATTCAGTCAAGAAATTCTCTCCCTTGACTGTGCTTTGGAAATTCATGGACAAATTCTTGCTCTTTGGTTCTCTTTTTTCTCCCCCAGAATTCTTGCAGACCACTTTCCATCCTCAGCATTTTCTTTTTTTGTAGGCTTCTTAATGTCTTTGATTAGGCTTCAGCTTTCTTTCACATCAGTCCTGCTCAAATCATGTCTTCGGAGACAACCCCTTAGCTTTCTTGCCTGAGTTTCCACGAAAGCCTTACTTTCTGTTTGATGGGGGAAATATCCAATTTCTGTAAAGCAGTGGTTTTCGAACTTCACTGCACAAGGGAATTACCTGGGGAGAAAGATAAAAATACAGATTACTGGACTTAAGCTGGGGTTCTGTAAATTTGGGTTGCACGTTTGCCCTCTACTTTTAACAGCTTATCATGTGACTCTGCTGCATCTCCAGTTTTATGATGGACTATTTCAGGCAGCTTCTCAAACTTTAATGAGCGTGTGAATTACCTGAAGATTTTGAGAAACTGCAAATCCTTGTGTAGTAGACCTGGGGCCTGAGCTTCTGAATTTCTTGCAAGCATCATAGATGATGCCAGTCACATTTTGAGTAGCAAGGCTTGAAGGTTCTTTTTGGAATTAGTGAATTTCATTTGATGTGTATTAATTATTGCTTGTTTGGATCTCAGAGAGATAGCCTTTCCAAGTTCTAGGGCAGTGGTTCTTAAAGTGTAGCCTCAGACCAGCACAGTTAGCCACCTAGGAATTGTTAGAAATGCACATTCTGAGACTCTATTCTAGACCCATTAAATCAAACTGTTTTAATCAGAATCAGCTCTCTAGGTAATACTGCTGTACAAAGTTTGAGGAGCACTGTTCCAGGAGTTCTCATTATAGTCCTCTGTTTACTTATATAGTGAGGAGTAAAAGCACATTTCTAACATCTGCAAATAATGTAGAGACATAATTTTCTGTGTAATTGGGCTAACGCTTAAAAACTACTAATTTTTTCAGTAAATGTTATGTCTTACTATGTGCCAGCCACTAGTCATAGCAACAAACAAGGTAGAGAAAACTCCCTGCCTTGAAGGAGATTGCATTCTTGTGGTTATGTTAAATACTACTTCATGTATGTATATGTGTCTGTGTGTGTATGTATATTTATATATCTCCCCATAAGCAACAGATAAAACTGTTTTGCATGGTTTCAAGTTGTTTATCCTTTTGTTGGCAATTTTTTAATTTGAGTTGTTTTTTTTTAAGATTGATACATACTGACATATGAAACCCTAAATTACTCAAGACTGCTGTATAGAATCCTATCAGATGAAATTTCCACAGTTTAATCTTTCCTCTTCTGATGCACATTTTGTTTGTTTCAGTTTGATTGGCTGTTTATTTGCTTTTTAAACAATACCAAATATTCTGCATATGCATGAGGAAGGTTTCTCTAGAGAAGTGATTTTCAAACTGTGGACTGCAAGCAGCATGTTTTAAAAGCTGACAGAATAGAATAGGTGGTATTAGGATGGAAGAGAAGACGTTATTCAAGCTCTATTACAAAGCTGTAATTATCAAGACAGGATGGTACTGGCACAAAAGCAGACACATATATCAATGGAACAGACTAGAGAACTCAGAAATGGACCCTCAACTCTGTGGTCAACTGATCTTCATCAAAGCAGGAAATAATATACAATGGAAAAAAACCAGTCTCTGCAACAAATGATGTTGGGAAAATTGGACAGCCACATGCAGAAGAATGAAACTGGACCATTTCCTAACACCATACACAAAAATAGACTCAAAATGGATGAAAGAGGGGCACCTGGGTGGCTCAGTCGGTTAAGCGTCTGCCTCAGTCGGTTAAGCGTCTGCCTCAGTTGGTTAAGCGTCTGCCTTCAGCTCAGGTCATGATCCCAGGCCAGGGTCCTGGGATCGAGCCCTGTGTCGGGCTCCCTGCTCGGCAGAGAGCCTGCTTCTCTCTCTCCCTCTGCCTGCCACTCTGCCTGCTCGTGTGTGCTCTCTCTCCCTGACAAATAAATAAAAATCTTGGGGCGCCTGGGTGGCACAGCGGTTAAGCGTCTGCCTTCAGCTCAGGGCGTGATCCCGGCGTTGGGGGATCGGGCCCCACATCAGGCTCCTCTGCTATGAGCCTGTTTCTTCCTCTCCCACTCCCCCTGCTTGTGTTCCCTCTCTCGCGGGCTGTCTCTATCTCTGTCAAATAAATAAATAAAATCTTTAAAAAAAAAAATAAATAAATAAAAATCTTTTTAAAAAATGGATAAAAGACCTAAATGTGAGACAGGAATCCACCAAAATCCTTGAGGAGAACACAGGCAGCAACCTTTTCGACTACTGCAACTTTTTCCTAGACACATTGCCAAAGGTAAGGTAAAAAGTGAACTATTGGGACTTCATCAAGATAAAAAGTTTTTGCACAGCATAGGAAACAGTGAACAAAACCAAAAGACAACCCACAGAATTGGAAAAGATACTTGAAAATGCCATATCAGATAAAGGGCTAGTATCCAAAATCTATAAAGAACTTATCAAACTCAACACCCAAAGAACAAATAATCCAATCAAGAAATTGGCAGAAGACATGAACAGACATTTCTACAAAGAAGACATCCAAATGGCCAACAGACACATGAAAAAGTGCTCAACGTCACTCGGCATCAGGGAAATACAAATCAAAATGACAGTGAGATACCACCTCACACCAGTCGGAATGGCTAAAATTAAAGTCAGGAAACGGCAAATGTTGGTGAGGATACGAAGAAAGGGGAACCCTCCTACATTGTTGGTGGGAATGCAAGCTGGTGTAAGCCACTCTGGAAAACAGTATGGAGGTTCCTCAAAAATTTGAAAACAGAGCTACCCTATGACCCAGCAATTGCACTATGGGTATTTACCCCAAAGATACCAATGTAGTAATCTGAAGGGGGACCTGCACCCCAATGTTTATAGCAGCAATGTCCACAATAGCTAAACTATGGAAAGAGCCCAGATGTCCATCAACAGATGAATGGAAAAAGATGTGTGAGGTGTGTGTGTGCAACACACACACATACACAATGGAATATTATACAGCCATAAAAATGAAATCTTGCCATTTGCAGAGATGTGGTTGGAACTAGAGGGCATTACGCTAAGCAAAATAAGTCAGTCAGAAAAAGACAATTATATGATCTCACTGATATGTGGAATTTAAGAAGTAAGGCAGAGGATCATAGGGGAAGAGAGGAAAAAAATGAAGCAAGACGAAACCAGAGGGAGATAAACCATAAGAAACTTTTAATCTCGGGAAACAAACTGAGGGTTGCTGGAGGGGAAGGGGGTGGGGGGATAGAGTGGCTGGGTGATGGACACTGGGGAGGGTGTTATGGTGAGCGCTGTGTATTGTGTAAGACTGATGAATCACAGACCTGTAGCCCTGAAACAAATAATACATTATGTGTTAATAATAATAATAATAAAAAAAAAGAGAGATGATGTTGTGAGGCATATATTAAGAGTAGCGTTTTGTAGAACTTTTGTTATGGTATCGTGTATACTGGATTCGAATGTAACTNTAAAAAAAAAGAGAGATGATGTTGTAAGGCATATATTAAGAGTAGCGTTTTGTAGAACTTTTGTTATGGTATCGTGTATACTGGATTCGAATGTAACTGTGTTTTTTACGTTGGGATATGAACATAGAGTTTGCACACTGCTCTCTGAGGGTTATATGCATAATCTTTACCTGTTACTGAATGACTCTCCAAAGTGGTGGTACCAGTTTATAGTGCTGTAATGGTATACTGGTGTTTCCATTGTACTGTGCTCTTCCCAAAAGTTTGTTTAGTTGGATTTTAAAATTTTTGTCCATTGATGAGTATGGAACAATATTTCCCTGTGATTTTACTTTGCCTTGTCCTGATAACTAGTGAGGCTGATGTCAATCCTTTTTTTTAATACAGGAAAATTAATATTAACATATCTGCTAGGCATTAGATCAGTGTTGAAAATAGTAATGAGTGTAATATTCAATGGCACATTATAAATGCATTTTTATGAATAGTTGAAATGACTGCTAATACTAATGTTTGACAGCTGAGGGCCTTATGTGGTTTAATTTTGAGTTTTCTTTTTATATATTCTTATCTGCTCTTAGTTCTGTAAACCTCTATCTTTGAATTTGGCATAATGATCTTATATTTGTGTTCATACAAGACCATCAGTAAGCCATTAGTAGCAGCATCATTTTATTGATTTGAATATTATTTTATGTGTGCATAGATACCTGTCCAATATTTTTCTTTTAAATTATTAAAAATACATGCATGTGGGGGCGCCTGGGTGGCACAGCGGTTAAGTGTCTGCCTTCGGCTCAGGGCGTGATCCTGGCGTTATGGGATCGAGCCCCACATCAGGCTCCTCTGCTATGAGCCTGCTTCTTCCTCTCCCACTCCCCCTGCTTGTGTTCCCTCTCTTGCTGGCTGTCTCTATCTCTGTCAAATAAATAAAAATAAAATAATAATAATAATAAAAAATAAAAATACATGCATGTGATATTGAAAAATATTAAAAAGTAGAAAAATCAGTTTTTTTCTGTCCCCCAGTTCTCAGAAACAACTACTTTAAAAAGCTTTTTTAAAGATTTATTTATTTGGGGCGCCTGGGTGGCACAGCGGTTGGGCGTCTGCCTTTGGCTCAGGGCGTGATCCCGGCGTTATGGGATCGAGCCCCGCATCAGGCTCCTCTGCTGTGAGTCTGCCTCTTCCTCTCCCACTCCCCCTGCTTGTGTTTCCTGTCTCGCTGGCTGTCTCTATCTCTGTCGAATAAATAAATAAAATCTTTTAAAAATTTTTAAAAAATAAAGATTTATTTATTTATTTTAGAGAGAGAGGGTGTGTGTGTGCATGCATGTGTGAGCAGGGGGAGGGGCAGCAGGAGTGCATCTTCAAGCAGACTCCCCACTGAGTGCAGAGGCTGTGGCAGAGCTGGATCTCAGAACCCACGAGATCATGACCTGAGCCAAAGCCAAGAGTCCGACGCCTAACTGACTGAGCCACCCAGGTGCCCCTGAAAAGATTCTTTTTTTTTCTTTTTTAAGATTTTATTTATTTATTCGACAGAGATAGAGACAGCCAGCGAGAGAGGGAACACAAGCAGGGGGAGTGGGAGAGGAAGAAGCAGGCTCCCAGTGGAGGAGCCTGATGTGGGGCTCGATCCCATAATGCCGGGATCACGCCCTGAGCCGAAGGCAGATGCTTAACCGCTGTGCCACCCAGGCGCCCCCCCCAAAAGATTCTTAAATGACTTCTTAGATAAATCTATCTATATCTATATCTATATCTATATCTATATCTATCTATTATCCTTGTACCCTCCTATTTTTTCTTTTTGTTTCTAATTTCTTTTCTCAATGACATTTTTTTTCTTCTTTTTTTTTTTTTCAGATTTTTTATTTATTTGACAGAGATAGAGACAGCCAGCGAGAGAGGGAGCACAAGCAGGGGGAGTGGGAGAGGAAGAAGCAGGCTCATAGCAGAAGAGCCTGATGTGGGGCTTGATCCCAGAACGCTGGGATCACACCCTGAGCCGAAGGCAGGCGATTAACCGCTGTGCCACCCAGGCACCCCTTTTTCTTTTTTTTTTTTTTTAAATTAAGTAAGTTTTATGCCCAATGTGGGGCTCGAACTCACAACCCTGAGATCAAGAGCCTCATGCTTCACAGACTAAGCCATCCAGGTGCCCCTCATTAACATTCTATTCATTGTTCTTTTTTCTCCATTGCTGGCTTTTTTCTTCACTTGATAGTGTATCTTTAAGAGTTTTTGTTTCAGCATATATGAATTTTACATTGTCCTTTTTAACTGCTAGGTTGGATTCCATTGTATAGATGATCATAATTCATAATTCATTTAAGTAGAACTGCATTTAAGTTAAAAAGAAAAAAAAACAAAACTTCAATTTCTGCAAAATGTTGCATTAAATTTTTTTGTACTTAAATTATGTGTGTGTGTTTGTATGTGTATCTGTAGGATAAATTCTAGGAGGTTGAATTGTTGGGTCAAAGGGTTATATATTCAAATAGATTTTTGCCAAATTGCCTTTTAAAAAATGGAAACAATTTATACTTTTCCAATAATGGAAAGGGAACTGATATATGTCAATAATGAGAGGGAACTGACCTATATTTGATGTTAACTTTCAAAAGCGCTCACACTTTCAGTATGTATATGACTATAGTCATATTTTGAATAGAAGCTGTTTTGTGGTTTCCAGCTAGATATGTAGAATTTTGGGGCCTTTTTCGCCTTTTTTCCTTTTACCTCTAATACCAACAGAAAACGAACAGACTTTAGCTTATTAATAAAAAGTTAAATGAACTGTTAAAGATCAGATCTATACAATGGTTATCCAAAATCTTTCAGAATGTCTGAAAGCTGATGCCTTAATTGTAGACATTAGGGGCATGTAAGTGGCTCAGTGGGTTAAGTGTCTGACTCTTGATTTGTGCTCAGATAATGATCTCAGAGTCGTGAGATCAAGTCCTGCATTGGGCTCCGCGCTGGGCGTGGAGCCTGCTTAAGACTCTCTCCCCGGGGCGCCTGGGCGGTACAGTGGTTAAGCGTCTGCCTTCAGCTCCGTGCGATCCCGGCGTTCTGGGATTGAGCCCCACATTGGGATCCTCCGCTAGGAGCCTGCTTCTTTCTCTCCCACTCCTCCTGCTTGTGTTCCCTCTCTCACTGGCTGTCTCTCTCTGTCAAATAAATAAATAAAATCTTAAAAAAAAAAAAAAAAGACTCTCTCCCTCTGCCACTCTACCCCCTCTAAAAAAATTTTTAAAAATTAAATTAAAAATTAAATTAAATTTGAAAAAATAAATTAATTAAAAAATAAAATTAGATAATAATTATATAATAAATTATAAATAAAAAATTTAGACAGTATTTCTGTTAACTGCTTTACGAATAGATTACAATCAGCAGTTTTTTTTTTTAACGTTAACTGCTTTCATTGATAGACTTTAAATAGTAATTTATTGTGTTTCTCATTATAAAAAGGCTACTGGATACAGTGTCAGATACTTTTTAATGAGTACTCTTATTTGCAAGTGATAGAAAACCAGCGTGTTCACTTAAGCATAAGGGAAATGGTTTTGGTTTCTGTAGCTGGGAAAACTGGAGGATATATTCCACCAGGGGCTCAAGAATTATCAGCACTTAATATCTTACTTCTGCTTCTGTCCATCATTCTTATTCCCTTCTTCCATGAGGGAAGTAGAGATGGGTTAGCCACGGACAGCTCTCGCCTCCTTCATGGAAAGAAAGGGCTTCAGAGCACTTCTCATTTAACATCTGAATATAAAATCATAGGCAGTCTTGCTGGGCTGCCCTGGGTCATATCCCCATGACAGTGATGAGGAGTTGGAATACTGTGAGTGGGGGCCCCATCAGAATCATGTGGTGTGGGGGAAGGGAAATTCTCTATAGGGAATGATACTGGACAAATACTTACTAATGAAAGAAATATGCCAGATTTCCTTTGGCATAAGAGTTAGGTGTTCAGCTGGGGAGATGGAGTAGATACCATGAAAAGGTAAATTATAATATGAGGTAACATGGTTTGAAGAAAGCTATGGAAATTCAGAAGAGCCCGGGGAGGTTAAAATAAGCTTTTGAAGGAAATGGTAACTTATGGAGTTACATCTCAAGGTGATGGTGGTATATTCCACACCAGTTGATTTCTTTTTCATAAGGTCACTTGTATCCATCTTTTTGTTCTCACAGCCAGACTCTGAATCCCAGTCTTCATCTTGTGGTTAATTGCAGAAGATGCCCTGCCTCTGGTCTCATTCTATACAATGAAGCCAGAGAAGTCTCTCTGGAACATTCTACCCTTTGCCCCACCCTGTTTATAGAAAACCTGTTAGCAACCCTCATTACTGCCGATATAAAGTACTATACAGACTGTTATACCTAACATTTAAGGACGTCTTCATTCTTCTGGTCCTAGAACTGCTTTTCCAGCCTTTCCTTCTGTGATCCTTTACTTGGATGCTCCCTGACAGCATTTTGCATAAACATCGAAGAGGAATGCAGGGACTGTTTCTAGAAGCAGTTTTGTCTCCTCTGCTGACTTGTGTTTCTTCACTTATTTGAGGGAATTCCTCTAGGTTTAGTCTTCTTTTACTCCTTTCTCATTTATATTTATGTAGATAAGTCCCGGATAATTTCCAGGAGACAGTAAAATGGACTGGATTACCGATCACTATGCTTACTATCGTGGTGATTCTGTGATTTAATGGAATCTGTGAAAACTGCATCTGTGTGGATGGTGTCACTTTCACGAAGTTTGCTGAGATGTGGACTCCTTTCTCACTATATAGGCTCACCATCAATGTCTGGCCCAGGGTGATCCCTTGGACTTTTTCCTGCAGAAAAATGGATATACTTTAATTTGGAAAATCTTTTCAGTGAATGAATATTGGGTGTGCACTGTAGAAATTAAAATATCTGCCCTTTTATCTTCTTTAGCATACTTTTTTCTCCTGATACCATACACCCTTTTAGTTTGAAGATAATGAGACAAAGCCAGAAGTGAGAGCTCAGGAATGCGGGAGGGAGCAGGCAGTTAAAAGTTTACCAGTAACCCAAAATCATGATTGATAAAAGTTAATTGTACAAAAATGAATTTAATGTTAATTGATTTTGTTAGAATTATTTATTTTATTTATTTTTTATTTTTAAAAATATTTATTTGTCAGAGAGAGAGGGCTCATAAGCAAGGGAGCAGCGGCAGGCAGAGGGAGAAGCAGGCTCCCTGAACAAGGAGCCCAATGTGGAACTCGATCCCAGGACCCTAGTATCATGACCTGAGCCAAAGGCAGCCACCCAACTGACTGAGCCACCCAAGTGTCCCTATTTCTGATATTTAAAAAATACATTTCCTATTCTGTAAACATCATTGGAAAGTACAATAATAATAATAATAATAGTAATACAGGCATAGTAATTTAGGAGAAACTTGTGTTTTTTTTAACTCTTTTTTAAGATTTTATTTATTTGAGAGAGACAGAGAGAGAGAGCGTGCACAAGCAGGATAGAGAGGGAGAAGCAGGCTCCTGCTGAGCAGGGAGCCTGACTCGGGGCTCGATCCCAGGACCCAGGGACCATGACCTGAGCCAAAGGCAGATGCTCAACTGACTGAGCCACCCAGGTGCCCCAGAAACTTGTTTCTTTCAACAGGTTTTCTTATTTATATAGCAGGGCTTATTAAAATACCTCATAGACTCATTCAGAGAATTAAATGAGATCTCTATGCTTGGTACAAAATTCTCAAATGTGCTGTATATTGATAATTTATATGCATACATGTGTATTCTTGGACATCACATCTCATAAATTGGGGAACAGGAGCCTACAGTTGTTTAACTGCTAAAAAGTAGACATAGTCTGTTGTCTGTTTCCTACCTGAGCCTCCCTTTTTCCTTCCCCAGCGCTGGGAGTCTCCTCCTCTCCTACTTCCTCCTTCCTTTCTGTGTCAGCCCTAATTTTTGTGCTTCACTGTGGAACTCTCCCAATAGGTGGCTCTCAGGAAGCATTTCTGGCAGAGGAAAAGGGATGCTTCACCAGAGAACTTCCTGTCAGGTTGTTGAGAGGCATTTCTGTATCGCAGCAGATGCAGTGTGAGCTCTAGTGTGGCTCTTATCTTACATAGGGATGTTTTTTCTCATTTACGTTCTTTTCACATCTTTCATAAATGCAGTTATTTTTTATCATGGTTACCTCTACACCAGTTAACCCCTCTAGATAATTGAGAGCTGATTATAATTGAAAACTTTTTACTTGTAGTTTGTAATATAGTGGGAGAACTTTGAATTCAGATTTTTTATAGACTTAAAAATTAGAGCTAAATCATTATTTATTGGTATTATTTTAACTTGACAGTTCCTAGAAAATAGAAGTATGCTTACCTATTTTATGAGGTATATATCCAGGTAGGAAAAACTAGAAAACCCTTAATTTTTAGAAATGATGCACTGATTTGTGGGGCATCTGGCTAGCTCATTTGGAGGAGCATGTGACTCCTGATCTCGGGGTTGTGAGTTCAAGTGCCTCTTTGGGTGTAAAGATTACTTAAATAAGGGGCACCTGGGTGGCTGAGTCGTTAAGCGTCTGCCTTCAGCTCGGGGCATGATCCCAGCGTTCTGGGATCGAGCCCCGCATCAGGCTCCTCTGCTAGGAACCTGCTTCTTCCTCTCTCACTCCCCCTGCTTGTGTTCCCTCTCACACTGGCTGTCTCTCTCTCGAATAAATAAATAAAATCTTTTAAAAAAAAAAGTTACTTAAATAAATATTTTTTAAAAAGAAACAATGTACTGATTTGTAAATATGCCATTTTTTTCTTTACAGGTAGGCGAAAACCAAGAGTACACCGGCCTCGTTCTCCGATATTGGAAGAAAAAGACATCCCACCCCTTGAATTTCCCAAGTCCTCTGAGGATTTAATGGTGCCTAATGAGCATATAATGAATGTTATTGCCATTTATGAGGTACTGCGGAACTTTGGCACTGTTTTAAGGTTATCTCCTTTTCGCTTTGAGGACTTTTGTGCAGCTCTGGTGAGTCAAGAGCAGTGCACACTTATGGCGGAAATGCATGTTGTGCTTTTGAAAGCAGTTCTGCGTGAAGAAGACACTTCCAATACTACCTTTGGACCTGCTGATCTGAAAGATAGCGTTAATTCCACGCTGTATTTCATAGACGGGATGACGTGGCCGGAGGTGCTGCGGGTGTACTGTGAGAGTGATAAGGAGTACCATCACGTTCTTCCTTACCAAGAAGCAGAGGACTATCCGTATGGACCAGTAGAGAACAAAATCAAAGTTCTGCAGTTCTTAGTTGATCAGTTTCTTACCACAAATATTGCTCGTGAGGAGTTGATGTCTGAAGGGGTGATCCAATATGACGACCATTGTCGGGTTTGTCACAAACTTGGGGATTTGCTTTGCTGCGAAACATGTTCAGCAGTATACCATTTGGAATGTGTGAAACCACCTCTTGAGGAGGTACCAGAGGATGAATGGCAGTGTGAAGTCTGTGTAGCACATAAGGTGCCTGGTGTGACTGACTGTGTTGCTGAAATCCAAAAAAACAAACCATATATTCGACATGAACCTATTGGATATGACAGGAGTCGGAGGAAATACTGGTTCTTAAACCGAAGACTCATAATGTAAGTAAATCTGGTCTTAATTTTTGTATGTATTTAAAATTAAGCCAGTGTCCTTCATGACTGATACAACAGAGCTATGCTGCTGATGTAATATAAACCTTTGTGATTTAATAATGAATTATCTAGTTAAATAATTTCTAACTTGAAGGAATATGTACGTTAAAAGTTTCTTAAATTGCAAAGAAAGAAAAATGTGTGGAAAAAAAAGCAAATTACACACCAGTGTATTAATTGCCTGGGGTAGGAATTAGAATATTACAAGGCAGATGCTGCTATGGGCCCTTCCCTGGTTCTGTTCCCTATAGCCTGCTCTGAGGTAATCTCCACCCTAATTCTGGTGTTAGGATTTTCTTGCTTCTCTTTTTAGTTTTGCTATATCTATATGTAAAATGGACTGGCAAGAACAAACCAGCTGTCTTATGAAAGATCAGTTTTGTCATTATTGGTTGTAGCCTTGCAGGAGAAGAGAGAAGCTTAACAGACTCATGGTCACAGGCTTCTGCTTTTCTGAGGGTTTTCAAGAGTCTCTTCCAGGCAGGTCAGGAGGCAGTCTGCAAAAGCAGAGCATGTACCTAGTCAGATGTTGGGTAGGGTTGTGGTGTGGACTTGGTTTTGACATCTTGTAAAAATATGATCAGAGGTAGTGGGCTACGTTGTATATTCAGCTTCTGAAGTCTTCAAAGCCTTCTTTCAGCTCTCAGAATTAGGTCAAAGCAGAAAATCTGTGGTGGGATGAGATAAAACATCAGAGCAGGGCATGGAGAAGAGAGCAGGAACTTCATCAGTACCTGGGTGAGCCAGGCCAGGTAGAGGTAAGAATCTTAGCTGGGCTCATCCTTGGATTATAAAAATGGTACAGAGTAAGCAGAAATCCTCCCGAGTTTTGTGCAGTTGTCTTCTTGCAGTGTTGCTGTTGAGAAATCTGAATCCACTCATTGATTTTATGTGACTGGTTTGGACTTATCTGGAAACTTACGGAATCTTCTCTTTGCTTGTAGTGTTTTGCAGTTTTCGAGTGGTATGGCCTTGTGTGAGTCTTTCTTCATCCGCTGGGTGTTTGGTGGGTACTTTCAATCTGGCAGTTAGTTGAGAACTTCTCTTGAGGACTTCCTCCTCCCCTTTTCCCTGTTGTATTTAACTTGTGCCATTATTTTATTGAACACCGGACTTCCTATTTTGATTTTCTGATTTTCTTATCTTTTTTCTCCAGTTTTCCTCTTTGTCTTTGTTCTCCTTTAAGGTGTGAGTGTATGTGTGTATGGGGTGTTGCTCAGTTTTTCTAGAAGATTTCCTTATCTTAGTCTTCCTGTCCTACTATTTAGTTTTTCTTTTCTGCTATCCTATTTTTATTTTCTAAGAGCTCTTTTGTTCTTAGAATCTTCCTCCTTTAAAAAAAATAATAAAATCCTGTTTTTGTTTCATGGATATAATTTTTTCTCTTTTCTGAGGATATTAATGATACTTTTGTGTGTAAGAGTGTGTGTGTGTGTGTGTTTGTGTTTCCCCTCTGTGCGTAGTCTCTGTTTCTTCTTAATTGCTTCTTCCTGGAATTTGTTTTGGTCTCTTCCATCCTCAGATTATTAGTTCATAATTTTCTGATCCTGATTAACACTGTGGGATTATACAGCTGATTGGAGGCTCTGAGCAAGTGGGTAGGCCTTTATCAGTTTTGAGCTTAACCACTGGGTGATTTTATTTATTTTATTGGGCATCATTGATGTCACTCACTATTTTTAGTCCTTCTTGAGCTAGTCGGATGGCCCAGAGAGGCCTTTTCTGGTGTCCTACTTGGAGCATGAGGATCTGACTGGTATAGCCCCTCGGTGTTTGATTTTCTCCACAGTAGTACCTTTGTTCACACCTGAGCAGAGAACTGGTGTCCCCTAGTCCAGAGAATTTCAGTGTTACCTCTGTTAGAGACTAAGGCTTCAGTGGCTGAAGAGGACAGGTACAGGTGGTCTAGGGATCTGCTCGTTAAGCAGCTTTCAAGCAGTTCTCTGCTGTAGATACTCCTTTTTCCATTTTCACTGTCTTTTGGGGATTGTGATTTTGGTTCTCAGCGTCACCCTTTTGGTTTGGGATTGGGCTTTCTTGGCTCTGCTCACTGCAGTTATCACTCGTCTGTTTGCTTTCCTGCTTCCAAATTTTGTTTGTCGTCTCTGCTGTTCTCTCTATCCTTGTAAGTTTAATGTTTTAAGAAATATTTCTTTGGCAGTTCTAAGACGGGTTTCAGGAGGGAGCAAAATGAGATACTTGGATTTAGTCTGTTACCTTAATTCAGAAACTGATAAGAGAAAGAGTATATGAGTTTTAAAATGTATATTTTGCATCTTTTGATTTGGATCAGTTATTTTTTAAAATCTGTGTAATTTTTTTCCTACCCCCTACCTCCCAAATATCTGGTCGTGGTGTTTATTGTGCCATCTTTTTGATATCTTGCTCTGGAGGTTGTAGCATGGAAGCTTTTTGTTGGCAAGGTCATTACAATTGGTGAGATCACTGTAACCATGTTTTGAAGTTTGATGCTGTATTTCATTTTAAGTGAAAGTCAGTGACACTGTCCTTCAGGGAGCCTGGTGCTTGTACTTTTCTATAGACATTCAGCAGTAACACGCCTTGTTCATACTTAGTGTCATATGACCTCTTGAAAGGGCTCAGAGTCCTTGGGATTGCTGTGGACAAATTAGGAAGTAAGTGAAATTTAGTCTGTGCTATTTTCCCTTCCTATACTTCCCCTCCCTCTCCTGCCCTTCCTCATCCTTTTGGATGTTCATTCTCCCTGCTTTTCTCTTCCTTCTCTGTCCTGTCCTTTTGGGCCAGAGAGATGCATGCCAAAGGTGCTTTGACCAAAAATCGATAGGCCTTGACATTTATAAGATTTATTACAATGTAATTATAAGGTCTAGACCTAGGTTTTAGGGACCCGAAGGTGGAACCAGTAGGTGATAGACTAGTAATGAATAGCCAACAACTTTTATTGAGCACTTACTATGAGGCACATTCTAAGCATTTTATTTATGTTTTTTTCATGAATCCTTGCAACAACCGAATAATGTAGGTGTTATTTTTTGTCTGCATTTTATAGATGAAGAGACTAAAGCTCAGAGAGGTTAAATAACTTGCCCTAGGGCTTGCCCAAGACACTGTGGCTATTACTAAGTGGGACCTGGAATTTTTTCTCAGAACCTAATTTTAAGATTATTTTCAGTTAACTAATTTTATACTGTCGTCTAGTTTCCAAGGCATTATCTTGTGATGTCTGCAACTTATATTGTTTTAGTTGTTAAAAATCAGTGCTTATATACTGGGATTGGGGGTGGAGATAGTGTAATGACTTTTGCTATACCTGGACTGGATATTTCTGAGATCTTTAAAAATTTGAGACAAAGGCATTTTTGAAAATGTAAGTGGCTTTCCAAAAAAGTTCTATTCTCTTATAAATCGATATTAGTATTTAAAACAACATTCAGGTCGGAGAGAAGATTCTTTGAATGTAGTTAAATGTGTATAAACCTTTGCAATTATGTGAGTCAGAGGACTTAAGTTACCTTTGAAGCACCTGTGGATGGATTTTTGATACATCATTGATGAGATGAAATAATCTACTTTTCTAAATTGAATAGTAAAATTCTTTAAGTTCTGTCTTTGGCATTGAAACTATTCATTTGATTTATTTTCTTTGAAAGATTTACTCATTCCCTGAAATTGCCTTTCTTTTTTTTTTTTTTTATAAATATATGTATTTTTTGTTAAGTAAGCTCTACTCTAATGTGGGGCTTGAACTCATGACCCCAAGATCAAGAGTTGCATGCTCTACCTACTGAACCAGCCAGGTGCCCCTGAAATTGCCTTTTTTGTTACATAATAAAGTATACAAAATTTAGTGACAATTCAGACAGCTAAGGATGTCTTTTTTTCATGCTGTGATTTTTGACTATTATTTTTACAAAGTCAAATAAAAAACATTAAATATTATTGTTAGTGGTAATTAAGTGTTCCTTGTCAATAATTTCAGTAAATCAGAAGGATTTTACATCTTTTTAAAAGTTAGATTAGAGCAATTTCAGTTTGATGCCCTCTTGTGGTAGATTATATGTGGACTGCTGGTGAAGCTTTTGAAGTCATGTAAATTGTTCAGTTGACAGTATGGAGGTTTGATATATGCTCTCCTTGGAAGCTTAATATGATGAGTCAGTGGACCTGTTGCCTAAGGGGGGCATACCTAAAACAAAGTGTGGTAGTGAACGTTTTTTTTTTTAAAGATTTATTTATTTATTTGAGAGAGTGTGTGCCCACATGCGGGGAGGGGTAGGGGGAGAGGGAGAGAGAAACTCGTGCAAACTCTGTGCTGAGCACAGAGCCCAACTCGGGGCTTGATCTCACAGCCCTAAGATCACAACTTGAGCTGAAACTGAGTTGGACGCTTAACTGACTGAGCCACCCAGGCGCCCCCATCTTTTCATGACCTCTTAAATATTGAATCTCATTCTCTCCATTCTCACTGTTCTTGCCATAATACAAGCCAGTATCATCTCAATTAGACTACTTCAGTAGCCTCCAAGCTGATTTATATGTAACTTTCCGTTCCCCAGTTCTAGTCTCTGTTCTGTAGCTGCACGATTTTTTTTAATTTTTATTAATTTTTATTTTTATTCTTTTTAAGATTTTATTTATTAGAGAGAGAGTGAGAGAGAGGGCATGAGCAGGGAGAGGGGCAGAGGAAGAGGGAGAAGCAGGCTCCCTATTGAGCATGGAGCCCAGTGTGGGGCTCTGTCACAGTATCCCGGAATCGTGACCTGAGCTGAAGGCAGATGCTTAACTGACTGAGCCAGCCAGGCGCCCCTGGATGATCAGGTCTCTTTTCCCTCTAGTTGAAAAACCTTTCAGGTTTTTCTTAACAGAAAGTTCACAGTTCCCTAATTTTGTACATTTAATTCTTTTGCTTCCCCCCTCCCAAAGCAAAATAAATAAAAACCAAACTAAAACATCTAAAACCCTATTTGCCTAACTTATCCTTCAAGTTTTGGCCTCTGTATGTCATTTCCTAGGGCGTTCTCTGTCTGAACCTCTTTCCCCTCTTGCACCCTAGAAGACTTCTTTAAAAAAAAAACAAAACAGAACAAAAACACCCTTCCCACTTGTAATTATTTGATTTTTTAAAAGATTTTATTTATTTATTTATTTTTGGGAGAGAGAACACACACACAAGTGGGTGAGAGGGGCAGAGGGAGAAGTGGACTCCCCGCTGAGCAGGGAGCCTGATGTGGGGCTCCATCCCAGGACCCTGGGATCATGACCGGAGGCAAGGCAGACGCGTAGCTGACTGAGCCACCCAGGCGCCCTGTAATTATTTGTTTTAAGGTAGATACCACATACTTCATAAGATGAGGAAAATCATAGCAACTCTGCATATTGCATCCAGTAGGTGCCAGCAGTGTTTTACATATTGGAACATGTTTATACATATTTGAACTTATTAATCTTCACAAAGGCATTTTGGTGTAAGTACTGTAACCCCATTCTGCAGATGGAGAAGTTGAGGCATAGGTAGGTTAAATAATTTATTCAGTATCACACAATTAGTAGTAAGTAGCAGGGTCAGGATTGAGTCCCAGGTATTCTGACTCCAGGAGGTGTGCTCCTAACCCACTCGGGCTGGCCGACCTAGCTGTTGCTTTAATTGCTGAGTCCATAGCTGCCTTGGTTTCTTGTAACCAAGTACCATGAACTAGGCGGTAGAAATTTATTCTCTCAGAGTTGTGGAGGTGAAAAGTCTAAACTCAGAGCATCAGTGGGGCCATGCTCCTTCTGGAGGTTCTAGGAAAGAATCCACTCTTGCCTTTTCTAGCTTCTCTGCCTACCTCTGTCTCTTTAAAGTGGTCTAAGCCTTTTCTGTTGAGCAGCACTTCATTTCCCTGGTACCCAAATATGAGTTTCCTAGGGCTGCCAGAACAAACTACCTTAAACAGAGTCCCTTAAAACAACAGAAATTTGTTCTCTCACAGTTTTGAAAGCCAGAAGTCTGAAACCTCAGTGTCAGCAGGATTGGTTCTTTCTGGAGACTCTCAGGTAGCCTGTTGCAAGCTCTGGTGGTCGCTGGCTATCCTTGACGTTTCTTGGCTTATAGACAGATGTATCACATGACTCCCTGCTGCACCTTCACATCACCTTTCCTGCGTGTTTCTCTGTGTCCTCTCTTCCACTTACGAGGATACCAGATTCCTCCATCCATCCATCCATCCCACCCTTCCTTCCTTCCTTCCTTCCTGATTTTCCTTTTTAAACCATATTTATTTGAAAGAGGGAGCGAGAGAGGACAGGGAGAGTGGCAGAGGGAGAGGGGGAGAGAATCCCAAGCAGACTCTGCTGAGCACAGAACCCGACACGGGCCTCTGTTTCATGACCCTGAGATCATGACCTGAGCCAAAATCAAGAGTTGAATGCTTAACTGAATCAGCACCCAGATGCCCCTCTTTTTTTTTTTTTTAAGATTTATTTATTTTAGAGGGTATATGCCCGAGTAGGGGGAAGGGCATAGGAGAAGGAGAGAGAATCTCACGCAGACTTGGTGGGGCTTGATCTCACAACCCTGAGATCTTGACCCAAGCTGAAATCAAGTCCGACGATTAAACAACTGAGCCACCTAGGTGCCCCAAAGATACCAGATTTCATCTCAAGATCTTTAGCTAATTCCATCTGCAAAGACCCTGTTTCCAAATAAGGTCACATTCTAAGGTTCAGGTGGACATGAATTTTGGAGGGATACTATTCAACCCACTACTGGTGTTCCTTACTTTGAAGTTTCTTTGGGTTTGTTTAGAAATGAAACTTGAAACTTGTTAGTCATTAAGTTCCTACTTATCTTGCCTGAGTAAAAGCCAAACAAACTTTAAAATGGAGACCTATAATACTTATGCTTGCTCTTAATTATATTTTTGACAAATGTTTTCATTCCAGCCTGCCTTCCTCTGCTACCTGTGAGCTCCTTTGAGCTGATTAGTGTCTTTAGGAAAGCCAGGCCAGTTTGGGTGTGTAGAAGGAACATTGTAGACACTGTAGGAACAGAGCTTCTGTAGAAACCACATGCTAACCCCAAACCAAACATATATACAAATCAATGTATATTTGTATAGGAAAGCTCGTCACATTTATGATTACAACAAATAATTTTTATTATATAAACTATGTAAATGTGCCCAAGTCCACAAGGATTAGGACAGCTTTTCATGGGATACCTGACTGGCTCAGTCAGTAGAACATGTGACTCTTGATCTCAGGGTCATGAGTTTGAGCACCACGTTGGGCATAGAATTACTTTAACAACAACAACAACAACAACACAGCTTTTCTTTGAAAACATTAGCAGTTGTTCACTCTGTTTTGTTACTTTATGCTTTTAATGAATTTATCCTTCTACAGCTTCAAGAAGAAAAAAAATTGTCAGTGTTGTATGACCATCGATGAGCAGAATAAGAAATAATTTTCAGGTGCCACATTTGTAGAGGGACATTGAGGGGAAGAATATCAGGGTTGTGAAGACTGGAAAATGTGCTGTAAAAAATGATTAAAGTATTTGAGCATGTTTGGCCTGAAAAGAAAAAACAAGAGTAAAATTGTAGCTGTTGTGAATGATTTGAAGGACTGTGTGGAGGAGGTGTTAAGTTTATTTCACATGACTCCCAACAGGCAGAACCAGGACTAATTGGTGGAAACACTAAGTTTGTGTCTTCTCATTAAAAGGAAGAACTTTCTGGGGTGCCTATGTGGCTCAGTTGGTTAAGGGTCTGACTCTTGATCTCACCTCGGGTCTTGATCTCAGGATTGGGAGTTCAAGCCCTACGACCTTTAAAAAAAAAAAAAAAAAAAAGAACCTTCTGCTATATGAAGTAGCAGGTTCTCTTTTAAGATGAAAATTAAGATTAAAATTGAAATTAAGGAGCGTCTGGGTGGCTCAGTCAGTTGGGCATCTGCCTTTGACTTAGGTCATGTTCCCCGGGGTCCTGGGATCAAGCCCTGCATGGGGCTCCTTGCTCAGCAGGGAGTCTGCTTTTCCCTTTGCCTCTCCCCTCTGGCTTGTGTTCTTTCAGCTCTCTCTCAAGTAAATAAATAAAATCTTAAAAAAAAATGAAATTAAGTATTCTCTGTTTAGTTAGAAATTATGCAAGTGACAGTATGGATTAAGTCAGCTATTAGGAACCCTTTCAATAGTATCTGAGTTACTTGAAAAAATGGACAGAAGTCCATTTAATTAAGTTTGTTCCCATACCACCTCATTTTTGTGTTGAAATCTTACTCTTGTAAATTATGTTTTCTACCCCAAAAATGTTTTTATGTAGAATGTTTTTCTTGTTTCATTGAAATTTGTAGATATTTCTGAGTAAAGAGGAAAAAGCAAATAGTACCAGAAAGAATTCAGCATCTTTATAACAAGTGAATCCTTAAGATTGATTTTTTAGAGAATAAAGAACCTGCCTGTCCTGTAATTCTTAACACTCAGTCAAAGCTCACTAAGTACTTTCTGATTTGATAGCCTCGCTTAATTAGATTTTTGATATGGTATTGCCTTTTAAAAGTATTTTATTAGTCTCTTTTATTAGAGGACTCTGACAGCTTTAACATTGTAAATTGGAGTAAGACTATTGTCATCACTCAGTCATAAGAAGTCAGAAATTGAGAGCAGATTTTTAAAAAAATGATTTTCAGCAATTTTTGTAAAAAGCTTCTAACAGCAATATACTAATTTCATATGTCAGCAGATGCTGATTTGAAAGCGGAAAATGAGGGGTGTCTGGCTGGGAAGTGCATGCAACTCTTGATGGGGTCATGAGTTTGAGCCCCACCTTGCGGGTAGAGATTACTTAAATGATAGAACTTTAAATAAAGAGCAAAGTGAGATAACATTCATTAGTTCTTTTTTTTTTTCATTTTTGATAATTTTGATATCCATTTATTTATCCACAGCTTAATATGTCCCTCCTTTCTTCAGAATTACTGAATGACTCATTTCTGGAATTCTGCTCAATTTTTATTTATTTACTACCATAATAGTAACAATAGTATTTTTATTGACTACTAATAGTGTGTCTGGGTGCTACAATCTATGCCTTATTTTATTTTATTTTATTTTACTTTTTTTACAATCTGTGCCTTATTATAATACCTTTAATTCTTACAGTGGCCCTGAAAGAGTTACCATTATCCCCATTTTATCAGCAAGGTAAATAAAATGGGTCAGAGACTCAGAGAGGTGTCTTGTCCATGTTTGTGTATCTCATAAATGCCTGAGCCCATTTTAAAGCCAGATCTTTCTTAAAGCCCAGTTGTTTCAGTTCTGTGAGTTTGCTGTTGAATAGACAGGAAAGTTAGACTCTCTTATCAGGTTCCTCACACAAGCTCCTGAATTCCTTTTGAACGAGAGAAGAAATATCATCACACGTATTTCTGAATGTCCGGTCCTAGGCATGAATTTGCCTTGTGTTTTCAGTTGAAGTCTACACCTCCATTACAAGTGAATAGGACCTTTGGAGAGATGCAAGCAGGACAAAAAGCTGCTCCTCTTCTCTCCAGTTTGAACTTTGTCCATAAGAAAGGGAGAGGAGACATTATCACTCATTGAGATGACTCCTTCAAGGACCAGAATTTAGCAGAGCATTTATATCATGTTGATAGAAATGTTCTAAACTGAATTGTAGTGTCAGCCTTCTCTGTACCTGCCAGGTACTGACCATAATTTAAATATTTCTGGTTAAAATTCCATTCACGTGGTTGCAGTGGTGGTCTCAAAGTCAACCGAAGTATAACCAAGACTGTCCTCTACCAAGTACTTACACAGCTGAAATTTGAGGTCCTCTTTCTGTCTGTCATGTTTTTTAGATAACTTTTTTTTTTAAAGTCTTATTTATTTATTTTAGAGAGAGGGAGAGTACACATGATTTGCGGGGGGGGGGGGGGGGGGGGGAAGCAGGGGGANAGAAGCAGAGGGAAAGGGGAGAGAGAATCCTCAGTCAGACTCCCTAGTGAGCAAGGAGCCTGACTCAGACCTCAGTCCCGGGACCCTGAGATGATGACCTGAGTCAAAATCAAGAGTTGTTCTGCTCAACCGATTGAGCCACCCAGGCGCCGCTAGATATCTTTCTTTGCTGATATACTCATTCCTCTCTACCCACTATTTTTGTTTTTTAAATATTTAATTTTCTTTTTATTTTTGAGAGAGCGAGCGAGTGGGGAGGGGCAGAGAGAGGGAAGGAAAGAGAGAGAGGATCCCAAGCAAGCTCCACACTGAGCCCAGAGCCCAATGTGGGACTCGATCTCACAATCCTGAGATCATGACCTGAGCTGAAATCAAGAGTTGGATGCTCAACCGACTGCGTCACCCAGGCGCCCCATCCTCTCTCCCCACTATTACTCACAAGATTATTTTATCATAAGCTTCTGTGGGCTAGGAAATCAAAATCATTAGAGATTGCTCAATTAAAATAAAAGTAACTTGAGTTTGAATGAGACTTGAGGGGATTTCTTGTGAGCAAATATGCTGAGCTTTAGTGGGCAGACTTTGTGTTACATAGTTTAACTTTCACTGGATAGATGGCAGTTGTCAAATCAGTGCTGTTATGTCTAACGTAGGAGGTGTTTTTATACTTCTTTTAAACAGAGAAGAAGATACAGAAAATGAAAATGAGAAGAAAATTTGGTACTACAGCACAAAGGTCCAACTTGCAGAATTAATTGACTGTCTAGATAAAGATTACTGGGAAGCAGAACTCTGCAAAATTCTGGAAGAAATGCGTGAAGAAATCCACCGGCACATGGACATAACTGAAGACCTGACCAATAAGGCTCGGGGCAGTAACAAATCCTTTCTGGCGGCAGCTAATGGTGAGAGAGAAATTTTCTCGATTTACTTGTTATTAAATTTGAAATAAAGCTCTTGGTATGAAATAACTGCAGAATTTGAAAATACTAAAATTTCAAGTTATGTGTGTTTTAATTCTCTGTATTTTTTTCTTTTTAAAGATTTTATATATTTATTTTAGAGAGAGAACAAGAGAGAGCATGAGCAGGGGGAGAAACAGAGGGAGAGGGAGAAGTAGACCCCCTGCTGAGCAGGGAGCCCAGTGTGGGGCTCCACCCCAGGACCCTGGGATCATGACCCGAGCCAAAGGCAAAGCTTAACTGACTGAGCCACGCAGGCACCTCACTTCTCTGTATTTTCCTTTTTCCTAAGGAATCTTGTTCATCCCAGCATAAATTAGGGCATTCTGTGCATTTTAGCCTGTTGTATCTTGCCTGGTCATTACTAATATTCCCCCAATTGTTTTTTTCTTTAATTCAGGTTATCTTACTATCGCAAGTCCTACTTTTATTTATTTATTTATTCTAAGATTTTATTTATTTGCGAGAGAGAGAGAGCACGAGTGGGACGAGGAGCAGAGAGGGAGAGGCAGACTCCCCGCTGACCAGGGAGCCTGATGAAGGACTCAATCCGGGGACTCGGGATCATGACCTGAGCTGAAGGCAGATGCTCAACTGACTGAGCCACCCAGGTGCCCCGTGAATCCTGCTTTTAATTATGAGAAATATTATTCTTTTAAAAGATACTCTTTGCTTTTTCTTTCTTTTCTTTTTTTTTTTTCTTGAATAAAACTTTTAATTTTAGAATAGTTTCATAGTTACAAAAACATTGCTAAGGTAGTACAGAGGGTTCTGGATACCCAGCCCCAGGTTTCCCCGATTGTTAGCCTCTTACGTTAGTGTGGCACATTTGTCATAGGTAGTGAACCTATATTGATACATTATAATACCTTAAGTCTACACTTTATTCAGATTTCCTTATTTTACTGGTAACCTTTTTCCGTCTCATAATCCCATCCAGGTTACATTATTTTTACTTGTCATGTCTGTTTAGGTTCCTCTGGACTGTCACAATTTCTCAGACTTTTCACGTTTTTGAAGACTTTAATAGTTTTGATGAGTACCGGTCAGGTATTTGGTAGAAAGCCCTCAATATGGATTTGTCTCATGTTCTCAGACCTGAGATATGGATATTGGAGGGAGACCACACAGGTGAAGTGCCATTCTCCTCATCCTGTCAGGAGTACATGCTGTCAACGACTTATCACTGATGGTGTTCGTCTGGTTCAGGTGGCATCTGTCGAGTTTCTCCGCTGTAAAATTACTGCTCCCACCTGTGCTGTGCTTTTGGGAAGAGAGTCAGTTGTGCACCGCCTGCACTCAGGTGGTGAGGATTTAGGCTCCACCCTAGAGGTAGCAGCTATCTACGTAAATTATTTGGGATTTTCTGCAGAGGACATTTGTCTGGTCTCCTAGTTTATTTATTTATATCAGCGTGGACCCATGGATATTTATACTTTGGATTATATTTCAGTACTACCTGATTTACTTTGTTGCTCAACTTTTTGCTTTATAAAAAAAGATAAATATGTGTGTTTTTTTAAAAAAGTTTAAATAGCACAAAAGGGTATAGAGTAAAAAGTGAATCTCTAGTTTCACCTTTTTTTCCCCCAGAGACAGCTATTATTGCCATTTTTAAAATCCTATCGGATAGTCTCTGCATGCTTGATAAGTATCACATGTGTTTTCTAATGGTGTCTTTTAACCTAAACTTAGGTAAAATGATTAGGTAAGACTCTGAAAGTGCACTTTAACTGCCTGGTTCTGCTTTTCTGTATACACTATCTGCTATACATATAATCCTTTTAATATTCTCGATTCTCCATTTACTGAAAAAATTTCCCTATTCTCCATTTGTTTAAAATAGAATGTGTATACTTAATAAATAAATATATTTAGTTAAGGTATATCCAAGCCTGTTCTCACATATTCTACATCAGTATTCACTTGAATTCACGTGTATTTTTTTTGAGGATGATAGTCATAGTGTCATATATAAATACTGTTGCATACACATGTACTTTGTCTTCAGGAACTAGCAGACTAATTACCAAGGACTGTGTTTATTCATATCTGGTTTTGGGGTGTATTTTTCTATTAGATCTATTTAGAAAAATACGCAACTTTTTCATAAGATAGTTTTAGTTAGAATTTTGGGGGGCGTTTGTATCCCCTTCTTACTTCTTTCCACAGTATGGATCAGATAATAGGAAGTTTTATTGATTTTAGTCAGTTTACTTCCCTCTTAGTTTTCTTTCGTGAATCATGGCATTAAAATGGATAAATCAATTTTTATTTTTAAATTTTTATTTTTTAATATTTTTAAAAGATTTTATTTATATGTTTGTCAGAGAGAGAGGGGGAGGGAGGGGGAGAGAGAGTACAAGCGGTGGGGAGCGGCAGGCAGAGGGAGAAGCAGGCTCCCCACTGAGCAAGGAGCTTGATGTAGGACTCGATCCCAGGACCCTGGGATCGTGACCTGAGCCGAAGGCAAGATGCTTAACCGACTGAGCCACCCAGGCGTCCCGACAAATCCATTTTTACTTTCTTGCATTCTCAGCTTTTAGTACAATAATAAAGAACTATATCCAGTCCCCTAAAAAGCAATATTAAATGCGTCTTTATCAAGTATGTTGAATTAGAAATATTTTCTAGAGTGATCCTGCCTATGTATAAAATTGTAAAGATAGTATCATCTTTTTTTTTTTTTTAAGATTTATTTATGAGAGAGAGACCAGGAGGCACACACGAGCAGGGGGAGGGGCAGAGGGAGAGGGTCAAGCAGACTTTCCCCTAAGCACAGAGCCTGACGCGGGACTACATTCCCAGGACCCTGAGATCATGACCTGAGCCGAAGTCAGATGCTCAACCAATTGAGCCACCTAGGCGTGCCAGTATCATCTTAATTAAAGAACAAAACTAAAATAGGGATTGGTAATCAAAATGTTCAGTGGTCTGATTTAGGGGAATGTGAAAAACTAGGACTAGGATTGACTGAATAAATAGTCATATTATAGATAATGAGAACAAGGTTTCTCTTGTTAGAAGTTAACAAAGAAGCAACAGGACAGTGCTTGAATGAACCACACAAACCACATAGGGAAAAAATATAGATGTATATATACATGCGTTAGTATGCATATACACAACATTTCCTAGCTGTTGGCTGAGAGGGTATAGAAACAGTGATACCGTAATAATAACAAGTACACCTAGAGCCCAGATCATGTCTTCTAAGTATCATTCTCCAATACAAAAAGAACCAAGGGGCGCCCTGGGTGGCTCAGTCTTTAAGCGTCTGCCTTCAGCTCAGGGCGTGATCCCAGGGTCCTGGGATCGAATTCCACATCTGGCTCCCTGCTCTGCTTGGAGCCTGCTTCTTCCTCTCCCACTCCCCCTGCTTGTGTTCCCTCTCTCGCTGGCTGTCTCTCTCTCTGTCAAATAAATAAATAAAATTATTTTTTAAAAAGTAAAAAGAAAAAGGACCAAGAGTCCTTACAGAGATCATGGGTTCTAGGGTTGGGGCAGGGAAAATACCAGGTGAGCCTGGAGCATCTTGTAGTACTAAAAAGTAAGGAAATGCTTAATGAACAAATGAGTGACTGAAGTGTGTTCAAAGAATACAGGCTTCACTTTTAGCTCCCAGTGGCCAAAGCTGGAACAAATTTGAGCTACAAAATAAAAAATAATAATAGTATTGGATCATATTCAAAGAATATCATTAATATCTAAGAGTCTGTGCTGATATACTTGTGGTCTACATCATGGTATAGTATCATTCTCCTCAAATTAAAAGAGGATTTGAGCCCTTAGGGATTTATTGACTTTCAAAACAGTTATGGGACTTCAGAGAGAAATGTTTTTTCCAAATGGGACTTTGTTTTCTCATTTTGCAGTGGAAGCCTGAAGGTTAAATGGCTTGCCTACGGCAAGCCTAAAAAGCTAATTCAAGTCAGATGTGCACTGGGTCATAGGTACCTGGGTTTTGACCACTGTACCGCACTGCCTGGACTGTGGGTCTGTGCAGCTTACAGTTTTCCTCATATGGTAGAAGAGATGACAGTAATTTCTGTTATGTCAGTTTCAAAAGTTAGACTGATTTTCTTTTTAAAAAAAAAAGAGTAGTCATAATTACCATGTATTTTCTAGAAGTGAAGATAACCAAATTGGTTGAGTTTTGTAAGCATCGACATTGTATTGGTAATCTTAATCCTTATTTCGTAGTTCTAATGTTTTAACATATTTAACTTTAATAACTTGTATTGAAAAACATAAGTGGCGTTTGTAGTACTTTTATATTTGGTATATATGGAAACAAAATTTTTTGTTTTTATTATAGAAGAAATTTTGGAATCCATAAGAGCCAAAAAAGGAGACATTGATATTGTTAAAAGCCCAGAAGAAATAGAAAAGGACAAGAATGAGACTGAGAATAATAACTCCAAAGATGTTGAGAAAAGCAGAGAGGAGTTTGAAGACCAGTCCCTTGAAAAAGACAATGACGACAAAACAGCGGATGATGATCCTGAGCAAGGAAAATCTGAGGGTAAAAAAATTACTTTGCTAGAAAGTCATATTTAATCAGTGTTATTTATGAAAACTTCACTTTTACTTTCAAAATGAAAATGAATCTGTTTTTATTACTAATACCTATTTAATTTTACATTTCTAAAGAAATTAGGATATCTTTTCCCTTGTAACATGTATAATTATTGTAATGCGTTTTATGTATTGGTGGTTTGGCTGTAATATACCCGTATCTCTATTTATACTTCCTGATAAGGTGCCATTTTCCTATGAGATTTGTTGGTGAAAAATCCCTATTTTTGTACCAGAATATACACTTTGTATGTGATAAGATATGGTCATTTTTATATTAATTACTTAAACATTCTTAATGTTCTAAATATTCATAAATATTCTTTGGATTACTTACTGCAAAAATATCCCAGAATCTAATTGCTTCAAAATGGCCATCAGATAAAGGCAGATTTTCTTGGTGATCATTCATTTTTGGTAGTTGATTGAATGTGGCCATTTGTCCTAAAGCAATTTTAAAGGATATCTTTAAAGTTTTGTTGTGCATTTTACTGTAGAGCCAACAGAAGTTGGGGATAAAGGTAACTCTGTGTCAGCAAATCTTGGCGACAACACAACAAATGCTTCTTCCGAAGAGACTATTCCCTCTGAAGGGAGGAGTCCCGTGGGGTGTCTCTCAGAAACCCACGATAGCAGCAACATGGCAGAGAAGAAGGTGGCATCTGAGCTCCCCCAGGATGTGCCAGGTACAGAGGGCAGTGTACCAATGCCTCTGTAATGGGGGGAATCCTTCCCTTTTGTAGTAAAAGCTGAATGTCACCTGGAATTTTAAAGTATGTGTTCATTCATGCTGCTTGCTTACATAAGTGCCATCCCTGATTGCTAAATTGTCACCTAACATTTGGAGTTTGACCCATGTTCTTGCAGTTAGTGCTTGAAACTCATCATAATCTTCATGCTTTTTAAAGTTCATTTAGCTGGTTTTGACTAATAGACTTATTTGTATATTTTATCATCAGATCATAGTGGCAGATATTTTGGTTTTAAGTACTTACATACTAATGGCTGAGTGTTGAATGATTTGACCATTCCAGTTCTGTATGTACTAACAAATTAATTTATGTTTGCATGTGCTCATGTAGTTTTTTTAAGCATTTCAAACCATAATGTTATGATAGAAAACCATTGTCACAAAACATTTTTTGCAAGATATATTTTGACATAAAAATGTAAGTTAACTAATAATCCATATTTCAACCTTTTTAAAATTAAAATTATACTTGAAGTAAGTTATATCACACACAAAGAATGTCATTATGCCTTTCCTTTTGCCTTTTTTTTAATGGAAAAGAATTTTTATTATAGGAGCTATATGTATTTTTTAAAAGCAAACTAGAAAATTTAGATGAGCAAAACAAAATAAACACTGGTAATCCCATTGCAAATCAAGAATTGTAGCTAATACCTTGCTGGAAGTCCTTAATGATTTTTTTTCTGTATATTATAAGAATATCACATATTTTCCAACTTGTGGTACTGTCCTTGCTTCTGGGGATTATGATTTTGATGTGTTGGGAGGAAAGACAGGATTAGTTAGTAGTTGGAAGACTTGATTCTAGGTCTGCTTCTGCCATTAAGTACTGTCATATTTAATCTCACAAAGCCTCAGTGTTCCTGTTTTGTAACTTGAAGGATTTTGATGATCAGCAGTTCTTGTGTGACTGCTTTCAACTGAGTGCTTATAAACAGTGAACTATTGTTGAAAACACCAGTGTAACATTAGATTACATGCAGAGATCTATGTGTAGGATCCAAAAGAATCACAATAATAAGTTCACCGTATTTTATACTAATAAGAGATTGGTCATTAAGATGAAGAAAAGTCTGGAAACTGTGCTAACTGGTGAAATAAATAAAGAGAACAAATTTTTGAACCTAGAATAGACTTGGTATCAAGAGGAAGCTAGATTGGAAATAATGTAATTGTCCGCTGAGAGGTTGGCTGTGGGGATTAGACTTCTCTTTGAAATGTAGGATATTAAGTCAAATAAGTAGAAATAGTAGGAATATTATAAGTGAATATTAACAACTTCCTTCAAATTACAGCTGTTTAGAAAATAGAAGTAATAAATTCCCCTTACCTGATGAATTTATTAAATACCTATGAGAGATAATTTCATTTCATGAAGGAATAAGTAGTAATGTTGGTATCTATCTGACCTATCAGAGATGGTTTCAGCAAGAGTCCTTTATTGAATGGACTGGAGAATCAGAGATCTATAATTCTATGGTTAGATCTCTAGATCCTGTCCAGTTAATTTCATTGCATTATTGTGACTTTAATATTGCATTGCAATATTGTGACTTTAATTGTATTACATTATTATGACTTTAATATCTTCATGAGTCAGACTTTGGAAGTAGAGTACTAGGCCCCCAAAAATGGTGAACAGAATTCTATTTTTATTGGAATTATGATTACATCCTTCATAAATACTTCTTAAAATATTCTTTGTGCTTTTAGATTGATTGATATCTAATGTAAACCTCAGTCTTACTAGTGGGTTTATATATTGGTTAGTTGTTTGGTTCTTAAACCAAACACAATAGAGTAACAACTATGCACAGATTTTAGCAGACATTTGCTTTTAAGTTATTTATTACCAGTTTACTAATGTCTCTGAGATATTTGTTCTTTTGTTACTAGAGTGGTTTAAGGGAGAAACTCGTATCTTGGTATCTGACATATACTTTTAAAGGATCCCAAATGAAATAATATGTATACAAGACTTAGGGTAGTACCTGACATGTTGATTGCTCGGTAAATGTTGGCTATTGTTGTTATTGCTGTATACAGTCAAGTCTTTGAAAGAGTGAGAAAGCCTAGCAAGTAAAAAATAATAAAGTGGGTGAGTTGAATTAAACATTTATTGGTTCTGTAGTAGTTGACATAATTCTTGTAAATGAGATCCTTCGTATTTAAACTTCGCAATCAACTGGTTTTTTCATGTGTAGGTCATGAAAAATTGATTTAGATGAGAACCTGACCAGGAAGTGTTAAGAAAGCTAGAGTGAGAGCTAATAGCAGTTGTCAGTAGCTGTAATTGGAGTCGATCGGGTTCATTAGCAGTATCAGAGTGCCAGATAGCTGAAGATGGTATAACTTCAAAACCTGACCATTTAGTAAATCATAGCTCTCTTCTTGCCTAGGCTAAAAAATGAAACTAAACTTAGAAACCTGATAGTGTCATACTTGTTTCTAAAACAATATGAAAAGCATTTTTAAAGACATATATGAAACACACCACACCAGTTTTTAAAGAGGAGTTTGGTACATTTAAAGTAGATAAACATTTTAATAGATCCCTGACTGTAAAACTTACGACACTAGTGGGAGTATATCAGTGACCAAAGTAGACAAAGTCAAAGCCCTTGAGGACTTTACTTTCTGGTGGGCAGTAGACAGGCCTAATGGTAGAGTCCTGCCCCTCAGAGAAGACTATAATGTGTCTCTCTGCTTCTTTCTGTTTCTCTTTCTCTATGCACTCATTTATTCAACAAATATTTATTCAGTATTTATTATGGTGCCTGGCAGTGTGCTGGGTACTTTGTGGTATCCCTGGACCACTCTTTGTTACCACTCTCGACCGCTCTGTGGTCCATAGATGAGATGTGATATTAGAAGAACTGGAGCGGTAGGTAGATGAGAAACAATAACTGTGATAGAAGGCATCTCACTGGCTTTCTTTTCTAAACCTTCAGAACGTATTCAGACATCTAATTTAATGACTCAGGCTAATCAATAGAAGACCGTCAGATTGGAAAGTGTTTGGTATGGAAAGATGTTTTTTGGTAAACTTTTTCATTAAAGTATAACATACGGTAAAGTGTTAAGTAAATAGCTTGATAGAACACACCCGTATAACCACATCGTGCACCCCTCTTAGCCACCACCATGCCCACTCCCACAAAGGCATTTACTATTTTGACTTGTATAACCATCAGTTAGGATTGCCTTTAAAAAAGATAATAAATGATAACACAGCATGTACTTTTTGATGTCCAATTTTTTTTTACCTCAACAATATATGAGAGCCATCCAAGTGTTGCTTGTAATAGTAGTACATTCTGTTTTATTGCAGTATGATATTCTGTTATACAGATATATAATGATTAATTACTAATTATAATTATTCATTTTCTACATTGATGAGCGTTTGAATGGTTTCCATTTGGGGACCATTGTGAATAATGCTACTATGAATGTTCTTTTACATGTTTTTTATGCGCCTGTATGTACATTTCTAGAGGTGTAAGTCTAGTTGTGGATTTCAAATCCAGGTCATTCAGTTTGTGTATGCTCATCTTTAATATGGCTAGTTTTCTAGGGGCGCCAGTCGTTAAGCGTCTGCCTTCAGCTCAGGGTGTGATCCCAGTGTTCTGGGATCGAGCCCCACATCAGGCTCCTCCGCTAGGAGCCTGCTTCTTCCTCTCCCACTCCCCCTGCTTGTGTTCCCTCTCTCGCTGGCTGTCTCTGTTAAATAAATTTTTAAAAAAATAAAATCTTTAAAAAAATATATATGGCTAGTTTTCTAGAGTGATTGTACAAGTTCGGACTTCATCGGTAGTCTGTGAGAGTTCTGGTTCCTCTGCATCCTTGCTAACATTTGATATCATCAGTGTCGTTTGTTTTTTCCCTTTATTTTACCCATTCCGATGGCATTGTAGGGATATCTTATTGTGGTTTGAACTTGTTGTTCCCTGGTTGTTGAGCACTTTTTCGTGTGTGTGTATGTGTGTGTATGCATATATTTGTTAAATATATGTATACACAGCCATTTGGCTACCTTCTTTTGTAAATTACCTGTCAGTTCTTTTGTTTTCTCTTCTGTGGTGTCTTTTTCGTTTGTGGTTGTTTTCATAACGGAGGGTTAAATCCCGTCCCTCTGCTCCATCTGGAAGCCTAAGTACCTACATTAATTTTTTTTTTTTAAGATTTTATTTATTTATTTGACAGAGATAAAGACAGCCAGAGAGAGAGGGAACACAAGCAGGGGGAGTGGGAGAGGAAAAAGCAGGCTCATAGCAGAGGAGCCTGATGTGGGGCTCGATCCCATGAGGCCGGGATCACGCCCTGAGCTGAAGGCAGACGCTTAACCGCTGTGCCACCCAGGTGCCCCTACACTGATTTTTTAAAGTGTTAACCCAGTCTCTTAGAATAAATACCACTTGGTTGTGATATGTTTTCATTTTTATATACTATTGCATCCAGTTTATCAATATTCCATTTAGGAGTTTGCATTAATGAGTGAAATTGGTTTATAATTTTCCTTTTCTAATTATGTCCATGTCAGGTTTTGGTGTCCATATTATGCTGGCCGCATTAAATGAGTTGGGACAAGTTCCCACTTCTGCTTTTGTCTGTAAGAGTTTCTGTGAGTTGGTGTTATTTATTCCTTAATTAAATAAAAGGCTCCCCCCCCCCACCCGCTGAAGCCACTTGGTCCTAGAATTTTCATTGTGGGAAAGATTAATTTGAGATTTCATTTCTTTGACGGATGGATTGCTGATTGGACTTTTGGCTGAGATCAAGTGCTGCATTTCCTTGATGGAGATTGGGCTATTCATATTTTCTGTTGTTTTCTTATGTCAGTTTAGTAAGTTACATTTTTCTAGGTATCTACCTATTTTGCTTAAATTTTAAATTTTATTGGCCTAATAATATCCTATCTTTTTATGTCTATAGGATCTATAGTGATGTTCTTTTTTTTTTAATCCAGAAATTGGTTATCTGTTCTCTCTTAATCATTTTACAAAACTGTTAATGATTTTTATTAGTCTTTTTTTTAAAAATGACTTTTTTTGCTTTGTTGATCCTTTTTTATTGTATTTTTTTTCTAGTTTATGTCTGTTCATGTCTTCGTTTTTTCCTTTCATTTTCTTTGCATCTTTGTGGATTTTTTTCTGTTTTTTTAATAAAAACTTTATTGAAGTATAATAATTAACATACAAAACGATATTTACATATTTAATGTATGCCATCTGATAAGCTTGGTGATAAATATGCACCCATGAAACTATCACCATAGTCTGTGGCATAAGCATATTCATCACCTGGCTTTTTTCCTCCTGCTTTTAAAATTTTTACTTTTTATCGTTGTTGCTGATTGCATTTAAAAAAAAAAAAAAGAGCTCCTCAAGAGTATCCTAGCTACATTTAGATGAAAATACTATTTTTCCCCTGGCTTCTTAAGATGGATGCTTTGATGATTTTTAGTTTTTATTTATTTTTTCTATTCTGTCAAGGCTATAATTTTCCCTTTATGTACTGCTATAGCTGCATCCCACAAACTTCTGTGTTGTCTTTGTCACTCAGTTTAAAATATTTTCTGATTTTCATTATGATATAGTTTTCTTTTTAATCCATTCTGGTTATCTTTTTTATTATTGATTTTTAGCTTAAGCTACTGTAATGAAAGTAATTGTTGAGGTTTTATGGTTCAGTATATGGTTAATATTGAAAATGTCTTATGTACACTTAGAGTATGTATTTTCGGTTGTTGGGTACAATATTAGACAGGTCAAGGTTTTGAATTGTGTTGTTCAATTCTATATCCTTGTTATGTTTTTTTCCCTCTTCCTTCTCTGTAAGGTATTTTACAATTATTTCTGTTTACTGTGGAGTTGCCTTTTTCTCTCTTAATTTTTTTCAGTTTTTGCATTTATAGTTTGAGGCTGTATAATTAGGTGCACATAATCTTCATATTTCTTGTTGAATTAACTTTATCATTGTAAAATATCCTTTGTCTTCAATTTTTTTGAAGATTTATTTATTGACTTTAGAGAGAAAACGTACATGAGAGTAGGGGGAGTAATAGAATCTCAAGCAGGCTCCCCTTTAAGCGTGGAGCCTGACGTAGGGCTCAATCTCACACCCTGAGATCATGAACTGAGTGGAAATCAAAAGTCAGACGCTCAACTGACCGAGCCACCCAGGCGTCCCATAAAATGTCCTTTATCTTAAGTAACATTTCTAAGCTACAATAGCTTGCTTTTGGTTAATAGTTTGTATTATGTATCTTTTCTAGAATAGAAAGATTTTTTTAAAATAACCTGGGAATTTAGAATTTCCTTTTTTTTTTAAGATTCTTTAAATCTTTTTTTAAAAATTATTTATTAGAATAAGCAGGGGGACGGGCAAAGGGAGAAACAGACTCCCCACTGAGTAGGGAGCCCAATGCGGGGCTCCATCCCAGGACCCCGGGATCATGACCTGACCTGAGGGCAGATGCTTAACTGACTGAGCCACCCAGGCGCCCTTAGAATTTCTTTAGAAATATATCCAGAATCTTTTTAGAAACACATCTACTTTCAGGGCACCTGGGTGGCTTGTCGGTTGAGCGTCTGCCTTCAGCTGGGGTTGTGATCTTGGGGTCCTGGGATCGAGCCCCTCGTTGGGCTCCCTGCTCAGTGGGGAGTCTGCTTTTCCCTCTCCCTCTGCCCCTGTGTCCAGATATTTGCCATCTGTGTTCCAGATGTTTCATGAAAATGGTTATGTTACCAAAAACAACCCCATGTAGCAAGTATGCTATTTAGTATTACTTCTTCGTAATTGACAAAAGGCTTAGTTTCAAAGTTACGTTTTTGTCCTGGATTTTAGATTAGAACTTTTTCGTACCAGAAGTTTTAAATTTGTAAGTGGAGAAAAGGACACATGACTTGCTAGCATCTTAAAGTCAAATCCACTATTGAGAATTTGTATTCAAACATAGTGCAGACAGCATTTGTTTTAAATTAATGCCTCCAGATTTAATACCTGGGATTAAGAACATATCAGTAGTAGATAAAACTGGCTTTATTTCTATAATTATAATTGTTTTGAAAATGTTTCCATGGACATATTGAAACTCTAACAGCTATAAAGTTAAACTAAAAGAATATACTGACTTAACCTATTTCTTAACTTTTGGGGATAATGATGTATTAAAAGGCACTTTGCTTTAGTTTTGAATTTTATTACAAGGGAAATTTGGTGGGGGTGCCTGGGTGTCTCAGTCAGTTAAGCGTCTGCCTTTGGCTCAGGTCATGATCCCAGGGTCCTTTAAAAAAATTCCCTTTTTAACTTCAGATAGAAAAGTTACTTTTTTCCTTTGTAGTTTTTTGCATAGAATTTTGTTTTTTTAGGCTTTGGTGTTACTGTTCAGAAGTTGAAGATCAAGATCTACATGTAATTTTGGTTTGAGGGATGACTACAAAACTTACCCTATTTTTATTCATTTGCAGTGTTTGTCATGTCTAATGAAAATGGCATTGTAAATACCAAGACCTATAATATTTGCCATAGGGCTAGAACATTTGGACTTTGAAGTTTAAAATGTACATCTGGGTAGGTGATACCTTCGTGCTGGTATTTTGAAGCAACTGCTTCAGATTTCCTTAATTTATACCCAAATGAAGTAAAGAAGTGAAGCGTTGTAAAACAGTTATTTAAAGTGTGTGGGGTTTTTTTCTTTGTTTTTTTACTTATAGCAATCTCTGCACCCAAGGTGGGGCTCAGTCCCACAACCCCAAGATCAGGAGTCACACACTCTTCTGGCTGAGCCGGCCTGGCACCCCTAGAACAATGATTTAAAGTAACAGCAGCGACAATAACTGGGGCGTCTGGGTGGCTCCCTCGGTTAAGCATCCGACTCTTGATCTCAGCTAAGGTCCTGATCTCAGGGTCATGAGTTCGAGCCGTGCTTTAGGAAAAAAACCAAAAACCAACAACCCAAATCACTGTTGTAAACTGAAATGGAGGAAAACACTGTTTTCCTCTTAAGACAGATTAACTTTGGATGAACTAACAAAAAAGCTGTGTTTTATGAGTTTGTGGTAGTCCTCAGCTTTTTATCACCTTGAGAGTTTAAATGGATACAATCTGAATTCAGTTTGCTTTCAGTGAGTTATTGGCTTTTTTAGATGAAAATACCTGGTAAGGGATTGATTGCCTGTTCTTGTATGAAGTACCATTATCTCCCTAATAGCAGAAGACACTTTCTCTAAAGTATTTTAAGATGTATATAGTCAGAATCTCTTAAGTTCCTATCCCAGAATTTTCTTAGTTTACCATACTTGGAGTATATTATGTGCTAAAAAAGCTTTTGTGGGCTGGTCTAGAATCTCTCTTTTTCTTATTCTATGAGACATTGCACTCTGAGCTCATGAGAGGGTATCTTTTCATATTGCTTCATTATTTGAGAAGATGATATTTAGACCATTATACATTGGGACTACTACACTTTACAAATCTTAGAGCTGTGAAAAGAATGGTTAGTGAAGAATTTGATACTATTTGTGAGAGACTTGTTCCAGATTTTTCTGAGTTAGTTGATTTTATTACTGGGTTGTAGCGTCAGATGTTAAATTTGGCATTTTGAAATCCTCCATATAGAAGTTTTTTACTATAAACATTTTCAAACATACATAAAAGTTAAGAGAATAGTATAATGACTGCACCCACATTGCCATATATCTAACACTTATATAAAAAAGAATTATCAAGATTTTGTCGTACTTGCTTCATCCATGATTTTTTAACTCCTTGTTTTTTCTTTTTTTGGCTCAAAAAATGTTTCCTCTTTGACCATAGGTGTACATTGTTAGATAAATCACAATCCTTAGTTAATTGTACTCATCATTGGTCATTGCCTAGCATCCCTTAATTTATTCATTCAGGTTTTAAATTACTTAATAATGAGAATAAACACCTAGGAACCTGTCATCCCAAACAAAAAGCTAAGTCCTGCTTTGAAACTAACCTGCATCTATAATCATCTCCCCAGTCTCATCCCCTGCCTCTGTCTCCCCTACCTGAAGTAGTTGTCACTCTGAATCCTGCTCTCACTAACGTCTTCTTTTGTTTTTATAAGGGATACACAGTAGAATCAAGACTGTTGATACTGGAGGTCAAAGTGATATATAATTCACATGCTTTTGCTTCATTGACTTGATTTACATAATTTGCTAAAAACTATTTCTTTTAGTTGTTTTAAACTTTATTGCAAGTGTATTGTGTTAAATATATATTATTAAATGTAATGTGTTAAGTGTAACTTTTTGGAACTTAATTTTTCACTTTATATTATATTACTAATATAATGTATGTTGCTGGAGTTCTTTCATATTAATTGCATTGTAATATTCCTCTGTGCAACTATACCACAGTTTGTTTGTTTTTTTAATCCCCTTTCTTGTCAATATGATTTTGGGTTCTTTCCGACCGCAGTATTTTAAAGCAAATCCCAGACATCATGTTATATCAATCTTACATAAATCTCTAAAAAATATGAATACTTTCTTACATAATTACAGTGCCATTGCCATTTTAGTGAAATTGATAGCAATTCCTTAATATCATCTGTGCTGTCAGTTAAAATTTCCTCACTTAAAAAAATTTTTTTTTACATTTGTTGCGTTTGTAATAACTCCAAATAAGGTGTCCATGTGATGTGACAGTTGATTTTTATATCTCTTGAGTCTCTTAGTCTAGAGTACTCTCCCCTTCCCTGACTTTTCTCCTCTATATAATAACTGTTGACTTGTTGAAGAATCGTGTGTCTTGCTATGGGATATCCTACATTCAGGATTTGTCTGTTTCCTTTCTCTTAGTGTTCTTTATTCTAAAATCTTGATTAAAATCATTTTTAACTGTTTTTGGCAAGAATATTCCATAAGCTATGTGCTGGGTACTTCATATCATATAGCATCAAAAGGCTCGTGATGTCTGTTTGTGGTCTGCCTTTATAAATGCTGAAAGTGATCAGTGAGTTCAGGTAGTGACATTGTAAAGTTTCGTGTTAACCTCTCATTCATTGATGATCATTTCAGAATCAATTACTTGTCTTTTTTTCTGTATTTAACTGGAATTCTGTGAAGAATTTTCCCTCATTAACTGAGGCTGTTTGAATACTTTGAAATGTAGTTAGAGCAGGGATAAATGCTGAATTATTTTTCAGAGTCAGGAGTTGGTGTCCAGTTACCTTCAGTGGTGATTCATGAGTTATGGACTTTTATACAGGGGCGTGGCTTTCTCATTTTAAATATCCGTTTGAACTCATGGGTCTTTATGTATTCAGTTTGTTTTAGTCAGTTGTAGTTATCAATTTGCTTATATTGACCAGCACCGGACAAAATTTGCGTCCTTTTTCCATGACCCTGGTACTCTTAGAGAGCTTCCATGCTTTTTGACAGAATAAGATGTATGAGGCTTATCTTACATCTTTCCTGCCCCAGACCTTGAATCAGTCATTCCTCCAAGAAGTCCTTGTTCCTTTTAGTGGGGAATATTTAGAGACCACAATCTGGGCCCAGAGGTATTTACTGCTCTTGGGCTGTCATTGCCTTTAGGCTTTTTTGGTGGGTGGTGTTAGGAAGTATGTATTTTTGAAAAGAAAATGATCATCAGTTCATATTGACCTTTCAGATTCAGACTGAGGATTGCATACTTAGATGTAGTTTTCTTTTTTCCTTTCTCTTCTTCTTTTTTCTTTCCCTTTCTTTTTTCCCCCCTTGGTTTTAAACTTGTATCTCTTCCCTTACACTGAAAGCTTTAGTTCCTAACAGAGTAGTAACTTAAGTACACATTTGCTTTGTCCTGATATGAATGTCCATTAATAATAACATATTATTAATACATGTCTTATTAACATCTTGGTGTACATTAATAAGAAATGATTTTATATATCAGAGTAATTTTGTAATACCAATATTACTGCTGACAGTAAGACCACTGAATAGCGTTTAAGGTGATTTTTATAGTTCCTTATTCATCCTTATGCCTTAATTCTAGTAAGGACATACAGTCAAAATACTGTGTTCCAAAGTCACTGAAAATAATTTCTTTCTCTGTCTGGTTATGCCAACAACTTGATATACAACTAGGTTAATTTGTTTCAGTTTTCAATTTTTAGGGATTGCATTTCTAACTTTAATTTTTAGAAAAATGTAAAACATTTACATGATTCCATAATCAAACTGTGTAACTGTATAGAGTTTTCACAGCCATCCTTTCCCTCTCTAGGTAATCATTTCCTTTCCTTCCCTCATAGGTAGCCACATTTGTTAATTTTTGGTTATTTTTCCAGTGTTTTTAAATTTTTTTAAATAAAGGCAAAATCTCCCTATAAAGTTATTTTTCTCTCCCCTTCTTACACAGAAGTTAGCATACTGTAACTACTGTTCTGCACTTTTCTTTTTACATTTAATCATTCATGTGTGGATCTGGTGATTTCCCCAGTCCTTGTTATGGTACATGATATTTCATTGTGTGTATCACCTTTTATTCAGTCAGTGCCCCATCGATGGACATTTTGTCTCGGTCTTTGGCCATTAAAAATAATGCTGCAATGCATAGCTCTGTAAATAAGTAATTTAGTATTTTAACCAGTGTATTTTGGAATAGATTTCAGGGCATGGGATTGGTAGGTTAAGAGTGCATGTGTAGATATTGTCAGTTCCTTTTTATCCACTTTGCCCCATTTTTCACTCCTGCTGTATTGTGTGGGAGTGCCTATTAACAAACTGCCTCTTTACTTGAATGTATTGTGAGTCTTGGATTTTTGCCAACCAAATAGCTGGATAGCTCCATATAGTTTTATTTTGCATTTCTTTTAGTTTGAATTAAGTGAGCATTTTCCCAAATGCTTAAACGCCGTTTTCATTTTTTTTGTGACTGCTTACAGATTTTTTCATTTTTCTATCAGGTTGTTGAGATTTTTTTCTTAAAAGAATAATAGGAGCTCGTTATACATTAGGGGTAGCTTTTGTGATATACCGCCAACCACTTTTTAACTATTTGAAGAATATCTTAGTGACAAAATGAAATACAGAAGGAAGGAGGCTCTTAATTTCTGAACTACCATGGAAAGACCTAGGCTTTCAGTTCATGGTAGTGTTCATTTTGATATAATTTTAGGAATAGTATTCTTAGTGATAACTATTAAATTGTGTTAAAATTTACAATGACTTCAGCATTACCTTCTAGTTAATTTGGGAGCACAGAATTCAAGCAGAAAATCTTAGAGATAAATAATCTAGTTTAATGCTGTTTCTAATCCTGTTTGACTGCTTTTTTGAAAAGTAAGAGTATAAATTTCAGATTCTGAAGGATTATCTCAAAACCAGTTCTAAGTTTTGTGGGGTAGTTACATCACTGTATTCTTCTTCAGCTCTGGGGTATCTGAAAGACTGTCTGCCTTGTACTAGAGACTAAGATAATAAGAGTCTGAGTTAGTAGGCTGAGAGCCTTCAAAAATAACTCATAGGGTGTTGCTTATAGATCTCAGATATTGCATTCTTCATACATAAGCAGCTTTTCTTTCTAACTCTAGCTTTGTAATGCAGTCCTCAAACAATTAAATGTCTTTTCTGACAAAGTAGTTACTTTTCATGTGACTTCTAATCTAAAAATCAGATATTCTATTTTTCTAGAAGAACCTAACAAGACATGTGACAGCAGTAACACTAGTGCTACCACTACCTCCATCCAGCCTAATCTGGAAAACAGTAACAGCAGCAGTGAACTAGATTCTTCCCAGAGTGAATCTGCTAAGGCAGCTGATGAGCCTGAAAATGGAGAAAGAGAGTCTCATACACCTGTCTCTATTCAAGAAGAGATAGGTAAGAATACACTTCATCCATTAAAGCGAGCTTTTTAATTTTTTAAATTTTTTAATTTTTTAAATAAAAGTTTGATGGGGTGGGAAGACTTAGATTTTCTTCTTTTTTTCCTTTTTTTTTCTTTTTTTGAACACAAGTAGCACTTGTCATTGTTTTTATTTAAAAAAAATGCAAAAGCACACAGGAAAAAATAAATCTTTTTGGGTACCCTCCCCAGAGGTAACCACCGTCAACAATTTGGTGTGTAACATTTTCTGTCTTTCTCCATGTGGTTACATTAATGTATGTATGTTTACCAAAAGGTTTTTTTTAATTATTATTATTTTTTTACATAAATGGAATCATTCTGCATGCATTGTTCTGCATCTTGCTTTTTTTCACTCAGTAGTACATGTAGGGGATCTTTTCATTATATAAATAGAGTTCATTCTTTTTTTTTTTTTTTTTTTTCCCAACTGCTGCATGGTACTCCATAGTATGGATAAACAGTAACTCATTTACTATTTCTCTGTTAGTGGACATACAGGCTGTTAACAGTTTTTCTTATTATCACAAATAGTGGTGCTTTTTTTTTTTTTTTTTTTAATAACATCCTCAGCATATATCTCTGTGTACTTACGCAAGTATTTCTGGCAGTATAGAACCAGTAGGTGGAATTGCTGGGTCAAATGGTAGGTACATTTTTAAAATAGTGATGACTGCTGCTTAGTTGTACTTTAAAAGGGATTTATACCAATAATTTACATACATATGTATTTTTTCGTACTCTCACCTAAATTCATCATCAGTCTCTTTTTTGCTAATGATGAAAAGTATTTCGTTTAAAAATTTGCATATCTCTGCTTACTAATATGGTTTAGTTTCTCTTTATGTGTTTGTTGAACTTTCAGTGAATTGCTTAATCATATCTTTTGCTCATTTTTTCCTATTGCATTTTGATAGTTTTTCATAATGAGTCTTAGGAATGCTTTATGTATTATGGCTGTTATCTTGGATTTTATGTATATACTTATACAGTCATCACTTGTTTTACCTCTTCCTGTTATCTTGTTATACAGAAATTTTTATATAGTTAAATTTATTAATCTTTTTCTTTCGGGTTTGTCTGGATTTTGTGTCTTACCTAAGGAAGATCCTATCCCAAGCATATACACATGTTTTACAGTAATTTCACATAATACTTCTGTAACTTTGTTTTTAATCCTGTATAATTTTGTGTATGGTAGGAGATGGAGATCTGTTTTAATTAGAACTTGTTTTCAGTTGCAAGCTGCCAAACCAGCTTAAACTAGCTTAAGTGAAAAGGGAAATTTAACTAGCTCATGTAATTGGGAAGTCCAAACCATCATCAGGCATAACTGGAGTCCCAGGTATCAAAGCTTTTCTGTCTTCCTCTCTCTCTCTCTCTCTCTCTCTCTCTCTCTCTCTCTCTCTCTCCACCTTTTGATGTGCATATGTTTGTGTGTTAACTTCATTCTCTCCTAATACAGACAGGCTTTTTCCAAGTGGCAGGGAAGATGGCATCAGCGGTTTGTATTCATATCTTTCCAAGGTCTGTGACCCAAAGGCAAGGCCCCTACTCCTGCTCCAAATCAAAAGTCCTTGAGGAAGGAATTTGAGTGGCCTATCTTGGACATATTGTTCCCACCCCTGTGGCCAGGGCAGGCAAGGTATTATAATTGATGGCTCCAGCAAAAGTGTATGATTGGAGTGGGGTAGGAATGGTTTTCCAAAGAAAGAGGAATGTTGCAAAGATAGGAAACAAATATCCCCACAGTTACACCCTTTGGTAGCTGAGCACAAACCTATTTATTCAAATTCAAAAATGCTTCTGCCTAACACAATGCAAAGATCTCACCCACAACTGAAGATTTTTTTTCAGAAACTTCCCAAAATTACCTCTGGTAGTTGTAACTTTATTTACAACGTCTGTGTGTTGTATATTATTTTTGATCAGGTCTGGATATAGCTTCTTTCAATCTCACAATCCATGAGCCAAATTATGAATTTAACTGCCTGTCACACTTGTGTTGTCCTGATAGTGGAGGGTGTTCTTTGATAACGCCTGGCTGCCCTTGGTTTTTGGGAGGATGGCTGTGGATGAAACGTGAGAACTATATGGGAAGATCCCCCTTCTGGAGGCCATTCTGCTTTAGCAGCCTAGTTCCTTCTGGCTGTTGTCAGGGATGGGTTGCTGGGGATCTGGCAGTAGCATTCCCTCATAGATTGCCTGGGTACCCAATACCCAGAAACTCTGCTCGGTGGCTCTGAAGGTAAAGGCCCTCTACTGGCTCTGTCGTCTGCTTTGCAGACCCAATTCCCTAGCCTTCAGGTGGATGAAGTCCTGCCTAGGCAGAATTCTGCCTCCTGCCACCCTTAAACAGTGAGCTTGAGAGGCTGGGGTAAAGCGGCTCTGTTTATACTCTGCCTCCAGGCTGAATGGCAGTGAGTCACTCCTTTAAAAGAGGAGGAATGTGGCCTTTGGGCAGGGGATGTTAGATAAGCCTTGTTCTCTTCCTCAGCCCTTTCAGGTCTTACCCCTAGGGATGAATTTGCTGCCTCCTTTCCCTTATTTTATTAAAGTTAGCAAGTGTCAGGTTGCCTGACGGCAGAGCATACGGAAGAGCATACGGAAGAGCATTCGACTCTTGACTCTCGAGCTCTGGGTAATGAGTTGGAGCCCCATGTTGAGAGTAGAGAGTACTTAAATAAATAAACTTAAAAAAAAAAACACCTTAGCAAGTGTCAAAGGATTGACTCTCAGCTGTATTGGATCGTTGGCTCTAAATTGAAGGGCATTTAAAAAGCGTTGCCCCTTCCCTTTCTGCTTTTAGGAAGTCCAGCTTAGATCAGATGCTGTCTAAAAAGTCTTTATTGTAGGCCCGTATAGATGGTCCCAGGAAGTAGCCACCATAGTTCAGTATCTTGGCATAAAACTTCATCGTGGGTAGGCTCATGGTCTGAGACCCAAGAGAAAATTGTTGATAGTTTGATTAACTGCTTTGCTGTCACACATTGCAGGTTTCTAGCTTTCCAGCCTGGGATGGAAAAACACCCAATATCCCTTACCCATCTTGATTGAGTCAGTGCCATATATTGGGTCAAAAATCTTAAAATACTCTGGATTATTTAGAATTTTTTGGTTGTAAGTGACAGAATTCCACCAGACTTGCTTAAAATAAAAAGGGAATTTAATTGGGTCATGCAATTGGCAAGTCTAGAGGTAGTGCATTATTGGACCCTGGGCACCAAATGAGGTTATTGCGGGTCTTCCTCTTATCTCCACTTTCCCCCTACCTCCCGCCTGCCCCCATGATGAGCTTATTGTCTCGTATTATTAAAAGTTTTTTCCGTGTTGTGGGATAAAAAGTGGACAGCCTCTAATTTATACTCTTTTTGTTCACTAACACAAAAAGCACAACTGGGGCGCCTGGCTGGCCCAATTGGAAGAACATACAACCCTTGGTCTCGGGTTTGTGAGTTCAAGCCCTGTGTTGGGTGTAGAGATTACTTAAATAAATAATAAACTTAAAAAAAAAAAAAGAAAAAGACTCTTTATCCATCTCCAGAATTTAAAAATTAGAGTAGTATGCTGAATGGCTTGGGCCACATAGCCAGATCTAGGACAGTCACTGTGGCCAGGTGGTGATGGCTAAGCTGGATGAGGTGGTTCACCCAGTATGGTAGGATTTGTAGCCCTCGCTGAATCATGATTGAAGTGGGGAAAAAGCATCTTCCCAAAGGAAAGAAAGGGTGTTGGTCAGATAAAATTAAGAAATGTTTCCTAAATTGTCTTTTATATTTTTCAGAATAGCCAGTTTTCCCAGACTAATTTTTTTCTCTACTCAAAATGCCATCTTTATAATATATAAGAAATTTTCTGTTTGGCCATTCATTTGCCAGTGACACACTGTTCTTCATTTTAAAGAGCTTTAAATTAAACAGAGAGAGAAATCTTGTTCAACTATCTGGCCAATGGAAATTGGATAGTGATATGATAGTTTTTAAAATGTAGGGAAATTTTCAGCCAAAGTGAGATTCATGGCAAAGCATTAATTGTCCCTTGGTGGTGCAGTCTGTCACTTTAAAAAATTAAGTTGTTATGAAAATGTGAGAGGCCTTTATTATAGTAAAAAAACTAATTTAGTTGATTTCACATGTATAATTATTTGCATACACAGATAATTCTAGGTTCCTTAGGTGAAAATTCACTTGGTATTTATAAACTTTAAACCATTAGGTATTTAAATAATTTCAATGGAAATCTTTCTAAAATTAATTATACCCCTTTACTTTTTGTACAGGAACCATATTGAATATATAAGGCAGTGTTTTATTAGTGTGCATTTTGAGCTACGATGTTTGTTGCTTATAGATTTGTAATAGCCCTTCATGTTTTCTAGTAGATGAGCTTTGAAACAGATAACTTGGCATGTTTGAATTTTCTGTACAATAATAACTGACTCACAGTAAAGTTCTCTTAAGTAAAACCTTTAAGAATTAATATGTTTGCTTTGGCTATTCAAGGACTTTTTGTTTACTTTCTGGATCTTAGATGTGCATCAGATAAGAGTTTTGGATAAATAAGGTGTTGTTATAAATAACTTACTGTTAGCAATTACTTTTGGCTTTTCATCTGATAACAGGTGATTTCAAATCAGAGAAGTCTAATGGGGAAATAAGTGAGTCTCCTGGAGCAGGAAGAGGGGCATCTGGGTCAACTCGAATTATCACCAGATTACGGAATCCAGACAGCAAACTTAGCCAGCTGAAGAGCCAACAGGTGGCAGCTGCAGCCCATGAAGCAAATAAATTATTTAAGGAGGGCAAAGAGGTATGTTCTTTCTGTTTAAAACAAAAAATCTCTGGAATGTGAAATAATTTTATTTATCAGACCTGAAAAATAGGGGCAGGAAGTGTGGACCTACTCTTGAATTGTATTTTTCTACTTCCAAGAGTGTAGTGGGTAGCAGGTTAAAAGTGATTAGGTCTATAATACATATAAGACATATTTTATACAATAAGTACAGTTGTATACCCAAATTTCAGTTCATGTGGGGAAATGCTATAATTGGGTGGTATACTTTCTTACTATATAGTTAGTTTTATTGTATATGATTCTAAAGAGGTAGAGGCTTCTTTTTCACATACGGTAAAGAGTACGCTGTTTGTGGGCTAGTAAAGAGTTATAGGTGATTTAATGCTCAGTTCTAGCTGTAAGAATTTTTTTTTAAGATTTTATTTATTAAAGAGCACGAGCGGGGAGGAGGGGCAGAGGGAGAGGGAGAAGCAGACTCCCTGCTGAGAAGGGAGCCTGATGCGGGGCTTGATCCCAGGACCCTGAGTTCATAACCTGAGCCAAAGGCAGGCACTGAAACGACTGAGCCACCCAGGCATCTCCCCCCACTTTTAAGATTTATTTATTATTTCAGAGAGATACACACATGGGGGCTCAGGGGATAGGGAGAGAGAGCATCTCAAGCAGACTCCCCACTGAGTAGGGAACCTAATGAGGGGCTCGATCTCACAACCCTGAGATCATGACCTGAGCTGAAGTCAAGAGTTGGACACTTACCCGACTGAGCCACCCAGGTGCTTCTAGTAGTTTTATTTTTTATTTCTTAAGAAGTAATCTCTGTACCCAGTGTGGGGCTCAAACTCACAACCCAAAGATCAAGAGTCATACACTTTACTGACTGAGCCAGCCTGGTGCCTCAGCTAGTACTTAGTGTTTCTGTCCCCCAGCTAGCTAGGGTGGCAGTACAAGGCCACAACTGTGTCTTCCATATTTAAGAATTATTTGCAAGGTAGATATGCAAGAATATATAGTGTTCTTTTCTAAACATAGGAATTTCTTTAAAGCAATAACTTCGAAGCTGTTTTTTCACTCTGACCCTCAGTATGACATTTTTCATAGCATTCCGGTACACACATTCAGAAGTTTCCTGAAATAGTATTTTACCTCACCATGTGGGAAGCACTCTGGTATTTTCTTTTCTAGTCTAGTTGATTGTGTTATATATTTTGTGTGTTTTTGTTTTACGCTGAAAAAAATCCACTATTAATCTCACGGTTCACTAAAGGATTGGGATCAGCTGTTGGAAAACAGGCTTTTAAAGTATCCATGGGCTCTCATACTACAGCTGGAATGATAAAAGGAGCAGAAAAAAAGATATTTTTAGGAATATATTTTTTGGGGAATAGTACGTGTAATGCCTTCCATTTTCCCTACCGTATATATCATAAGCTTAAAGTAATGGTTGGTGAATGATGTACACATGTGGTTTTGTGTGTATATTTGAGATACATGAAAATACTTCATAAAGTCTGACATACAATAAGCACTTAGAGGTTCTTTTTATGGGAAGATCTTGGTTGTTTAATTATAAACAATTATGTTTAGCTTTTAACTTTGCTTATAAATTTCAAAAGTTCAGTCGTAAGATATACCTGAACTTTATTTTGAATGATAAATTACAGATTGTTGATTAAGTTTACATATTTGATATGAATAATCAGTCTTTTTATTTTCTTGGTCAGGTACTGGTAGTTAACTCTCAAGGAGAAATTTCACGGTTGAGCACCAAAAAGGAAGTGGTCATGAAAGGAAATATCAACAATTATTTTAAGTTGGGTCAAGAAGGGAAGTATCGTGTCTACCACAATCAGTACTCCACCAATTCATTTGCTTTGAATAAGCACCAGCACAGAGAAGATCATGATAAGAGAAGACATCTTGCACATAAATTCTGTCTGACTCCAGCAGGAGAGTTCAAATGGAATGGTTCTGTCCATGGGTCCAAAGTTCTTACCATATCTACTCTAAGATTGACTATCACCCAACTAGAAAACAATATCCCTTCATCCTTTCTTCATCCAAATTGGGCTTCACACAGGTAAAGGAAACTAAGGTTCATTTATTTCTGTGAATATACTAAAAATTTACGAAACGATTATTGCACGTGCTCACTTGAAACGCATTACCAGTGAATTAGTTAGCAAGACACTGAGCACATTAGGGATGTGAGTATCCTTCTAAGTTACTGGACTAGCATTAGCATTTGGAAGACTCCTCTGGAGTCCAGAGGAGGCCACTCAAAGTTCCAGAACACTGTAGAAGGTTTAAGGAGTTGGAAGACTAATCGATCTCTGGGATTCCTTCTAGTGTTAAAAATCTGTGATTCGGGGGCGCCTGGGTGGCGCAGTCGTTAAGCATCTGCCTTCTGCTCAGGGCGTGATCCCAGTGTTCTGGGATCAAGACCCACATTAGGCTTCTCAGCTAGGAGCCTGCTTCTTCCTCTCCCACTCCCCCTGCTTGTGTTCCCTCTCTCGCTGGCTGTCTCTCTCTGTCAAATAAATAAATAAAATCTTAAAAAAAAAAAAAATCTGTGATTCACAGGTCCTGTCCCCATGCTTTAATGAAATCACTATTTTGCACCAAAATAAATAAATAAAAATTTAAAAATCTATGATTCTGTGAGGTAGGAACTTCCAGTAGCAGTATATTTAAACCTGCTTAGCCTAGAAACGTATGCCCTATAAGATCAGAAATTACAGCTCTTGTGCTTTTAAGACCAACAAGTGAAATAACTTTTTTTCCCTCCTGAAATACAGGGCAAATTGGATCAAAGCAGTTCAGATGTGTAGCAAACCCAGAGAATTTGCCCTGGCTTTAGCGATTTTGGAGTGTGCAGTCAAACCTGTTGTGATGCTACCAATATGGCGAGAATCTTTAGGCCACACCAGGTAAGTGAGTTCTGAGCCTTGTAAATGGTGTACCGTACTCCCTTTTGGAATATTAGCCTGTTAATAATGAAAGTTCATTTATTTAAAAGGCCATATTACAATTAAATTAAACTCTTAATGGCCTTTTCCCTTCTCTGTGAGATGTAACACGAATAAATATTATTTTTATTATTATTTAAAAGTAAAAGGCATTTTTATTGAACAGAACATTTTTATTGAATATCCTAGAATGTTTCAGTTACTGTGCTGGGCATCTGATTTACTTAGAATTGAATGTCTAGACATGACTCAGCTCCTAAGTAGACCAGAGTTATGTGACTTCAGACCATTAAAAAAATTGATAAATTTTGTGACTTGAATCTACTTTTTATTCAAATGGATTTGTTTATCTTTAGTTAGTCTTTAAAAAGTTATTACTATAAAAACTAATATAAGCTTATGGTAAAAAAATGAAAATTACTATTCAAAGTGAAAAGAAGGAATCATTTTACCTTCCCCGCCCCTCTACAGAGCCCATTCTGAAGGTATGACACTTATTTTGTTAATACAAATAATATTTTGTGTTGCTTCCCACATCTGTGTTTTATTTTATGATGAAAAGTTTTTTTTAAGAAAAGTAGTTTACACCTGCCAAATTTTCATCTCCTAAGGATTGCTTTCAGATTTTTTTTTTTTTGTGCTCTCCTTACATAAATCTTATAGATAACTTTGTTTTCTCTCTTTTCTACCTCCTGTTTTGAATGTAATTGCTGCTGCCAATAGAGGCTTCCACAAGTGGAATGGACTTAATTCTTCCTAGGATTAAAAAAAGAGGGTTAAGTTCAGGTGCTACAGACTGCATGCTAGAAGAGGAGAGCTGAATGGCTGCCATAGCTTTATTTTACTTCTTACTGATCTCTTTTACAAGGTAGAGCAGAGAGTCAGGCAATGTGAAGCAGTACGCTGAGTGTTGCTCCTTCTTGCATTTACCTCCAGACTTGCCCCAAACTGTTCTGTCCCAGCTTTCTTCTATTCAGGGATCATCCTGAAGCAGCCTTGTCTCTAGTGACAAGAAATCAATACTTTGAGAACTGAAGCTTAGCTAAGTGTTGGTAAATAAACTCCAATACTCAAATATAACTTAAAGTGACTAAATCATACCTTTTATAAATTCATTTCTCGATTTTAAACATTCCAATGGAAGATGGGATTCAACTTTTTTTTAAAAATTGAGTTTGGTTTTTTTTTCTTCCTGGTTTGTCATTAATGACTAGCCTTCTAAACATGTCACTTAGAGTTATAAAATTATATCATGAATTGTATTTGTATTAATGACACATCTGGTAATATATGAAAGAATCTTTTTTAATATGATGAGGTAAAATAGAATGCTCTGAATTTTTAAAAAATTGGAGACTACGATTCAGAAAAATTAGAGATTAATAATAGAGCACTAACTTCTCTTAGTACTATGGTCAAAAACTTCCAGGTGACAAATTTCTAAGACTTGACCTTAAGGAACTGTTTACAAATTCAGCCAGTTATTTTATTCGTTAAATGATTGGTTATTATGATTGTCAATAATAAAGCTTTGAGAGCCTTCTAAATATCTAACAGTTGCAGAACATTTAAAAAATATTAGTAAATTAAGATTTTTTGGAGAAAATTATAAAGCCTTTGTTGAAAAACAGTGTTAGGTATGGAAGAATACCTAAATAAGTAGAAATATATCTCATGTTCATGTATAGGACTACTCAGTGTCTTAATAGTGTTAATTTTTCTCATATTATTACATAAATTAATTCTAATAGCATGAATAATTATCATTGGGCTTTCTGCAGAATTTGACAAGATGATTAAAAATTTTATATGGAAAAGGGCAATAGTAGGGTTTACATTTAAAAGACAGGGTAGAGGGACGCCTGGGTGGATCAGTTGGTTAAGCGTCTGCCTTCAGCTCAGGTCATGATCCCAGAGTCCTGGGATCAAGTACCATGTCAGGCTCCCTGCTTAGAAGGAAGTTTGCTTCTCCCTCTGCCTGCTGCTCCCCCTGCTTGTGCTCTCTCTATCTCTATCTCTCTGACAAAAAAATAAAATCTTTTAAAAGAAAAGAAAGGACAGGGTAGAAAGACTTGTCCTACCAGATAAAAAAAACTTATTTGGTAGCTATAATAATCCTGCAGTATAGTTGCAAAGATAAATAGACCAGTGGTACAGAATAAACCATCCAGAAAGAGACCAGCCTATATATAGAAATGTAATAGATGGGGGGCGCCTGGGTGGCACAGCGGTTAAGCGTCTGCTTTCGGCTCAGGGCGTGATCCTGGCGTTATGGGATCGAGCCCCACATCAGGCTTCTCTGCTATGAGCCTGCTTCATCCTCTCCCACGCCCCCTGCTTGTGTTCCCTCTCTAGCTGGCTGTCTCTATCTCTGTCAAATAAATAAATAAAATCTTTAAAAAAAAAAAAAAGAAATGTAATAGATGATAGAGTAGCATTTTAAAAAGGATGAACTGTTCACTAGCAGGTGTGATGTGGCAATTTGAGTTATCTGTGTGGTGGAAAATTGGATCCCATTCTTTATATCATACACAGTAGTCAGTTCCAGGTAGAGTAAATCCTAAATGTAAAAAGCAAAACTCCCAGGAAGAAAATATAAGAGATAATGATTTTGGAATGAAGAACGTTCCCTCCCTTCCTCCCTTTCTGTCTCCTCCACTTCCTTTCTTCCTTCTATCCCATTTCCCTTTTCCCCTTGCCTCTCCTTCACGTATTTTTTCCTTCTCCCTCCACTTCCTCCCATACTTCGTTCCTTTTCTCTTACTCTTGGTTGTTTTCTTTCCTTCCTGATTGATTATGTTTCAGAACGCACCAAAGTGTGGCATTATTTCTTCCATTTTTAAGCTGTTATCTATCGGATAAGAATGAGTGTGCATATAGGTGTCTATGTATCTGCTGTTACTACAGGTGACTTTCCTTTTTCATGTTTAATATTGTAATACATACGTAAGATTGTAATATATAAGCAAGAATGGGTCATAATAAAAAAACACCTGTGAACTCATCAACCAGTTTCAAAATTAAGAACATTATCATTATTGCATCTACTTTCCATTCACATTACCTTGCCTCCCCTGAGAGATAACTGTAATTTTTAAGTTTTTTTGTTATATCCGCTGTTTGACTATGTAGTTTTATCACATATGTATAGATCAGTGAATGGTGGATTGTTTTCTGTTGCTTGAGTTTTATAATAATGTGTCATCCTAAAAAACTAAGTCATAGACTGGTTAACGGTTTTTATTTTTTTTATCATAGTATAATCAAAAGAGGGTTAGTATTCATAATATATTCAAGAATTTCTACAGTTCAGTAAGAAAAAAATCAAACCATTTGGTAGGAAAAAAGGTCAAAGATACAAATATAATTCACAGGAGACACAAATAGCCAAAAACATGAAAATTTCCCTGGTAAGGTGAGGTAAATGCACATTAAAACTAGGGACTGTTGGGGCGCCTGGGTGGCACAGCGGTTAAGCGTCTGCCTTCGGCTCAGGGCGTGATCCCGGCGTTATGGGATCGAGCCCCACATCAGGCTCCTCTGCTATGAGCCTGCTTCTTTCTCCCACTCCCCCTGCTTGTGTTCCCTCTCTCGCTGGCTGTCTCTCTCTGTCGAATAAATAAATAAAATCTTTTAAAAAAACCAAAAAACAAAAAAAAACCTAGGGACTGTTATTTCACGCCCACGCCCATAGGATTGTTAAAAATTTAACGAATATAGGCAAATAGGTGACATAATAGAAAGAACAATCAGAGAAGTGGGTGCTGCAACAATGGGAAAGAATCATTTGGTAAAAACAAAGTTGAAAATGCAATTCTACTCCTAACTCAGTACCTTAGAGAGACCTTACATGTGTACATGAGAAGATATGTAGGAAGATATTTTTTTTTTGGTAGGTTCCCCGCCTGTCGTGGAGTCCAGTACGGGACTTGAACTCATGACCCTGAGATCAAGACCTGAGCTGAGATCACGAGTCGGCCGCTTAACCGACTGGGCCACTCAGGTGTGCCCCAAAATGTTTCTTACATTACTTTGTAATGGTAAAATTTGGTAACAATCCCTAACTGCCCATAATTAGGCACATTTAAGTTATGGAGTGGTTCTATAATGGGCCATTATACAGCCATGAAACTAAAGCAAGCTTCAATGAGATTGAATCTCATGAATGTACAATAGAGTAAAAACAATTCTTTTCTTAAAAATACATGTAGTATGATTCTATTTATGTAAAGTTTAAAAGCATGTATTCTAGTATGTTAAAATGCTGTTTGTGGATACAGACATTGTGGTAAAAGTTTAAAGAAATACAGGAGGTATGTGCTTAAAACCTAAGAAGTACACTTCAAAATAAATAACAAATATTCAAAGAAAAATCATAATAGAAACTAGAAAACACTTCAAATTGAATGTTCATGAGAACCCTATGTATATTGAAATTTGTAGGCTGCCACTGAAGAGTACCCAGGGGTAAATTGTTACCCTTCAATGCTTACATTAGAAAAGAAGGGCTGCAATTAATTAGCTAGGGCATACATCTCAAGAAGTCACCCCAAAGACAGGAGATATTAAGAACTGTTGAACATTAAATATTTGATGAAATAGAGAACATACCTTAGATCCCATTATAATTTTACAAACCTCTGATGAGATTATCAGGAAAGAAAAAATAAAGGGGAAAACACAAATAACCATCAAAAATAGAAAAGGGACTATGCCAATCAGTATTTCCGATTCACTTTCACTGGCACTAGAGATTTTAAATCTTCAGAGGGTCCACTAACATAGTATTCAGGCTTCCTACATCCGTAGAGAAAGGGCCCACTGGGCTCCTACTTTTGGGTAGAAGGATTGGGGAAGAGGGTCTCCCACCCCCATCTCAGTTACTGGACAGTAGGGCATAGGCCATGGTCTCTTCTCAGGCAGGAAAAGGATTTCTGGTTCAGTTTAAAGGATATCACTGTACCTACCAATAAGGAGGTGGGCAGGACCAGATGACTTCATAAGGAAGTTCTTCAGATTTCAGGTAATAGATAATTCTATTCAAACTCTTCTATAAAATGGAAAAAGAAGGAAATCTCGCAGATTATTGTTAGTATAATACTATTAAAAAACTTGATACATAGAAATGGACAAAAGATAACTAGAAAATCATGGCCCTGTCTCCTTTATTAATATTTATCATTGGTTAATAATCATGGCAAGTAAATGTGCATTCAGGTACTCTTAAAACACTGGCAAATATATTCAGGAATAAATTTTAAAAATTGTAAACCATGGCTAAATTGGCTTTCCCTAGACATGGAAGACTTGTCCACTCTTAGGAGATTATTAATATCATGCTGTTTTAAGAAGTCAAAGAGAGGGCTCCTGGGTAGCGCAGTCGTTAAGCATCTGCCTTTGGCTCAGGGTGTGATCCCGCCGTTCCGGGATCAAGTCCCACATCGGGCTCCTCCGCTGGGAGCCTGCTTCTTCCTCTCCCACTCCCCTGCTGTGTTCCCTCTCTCGCTGGCTGTCTATCACATAAATAAAAAATAAAATCTTAAAAAAAAAAAAAAAAAAGTCAAAGAGAGAAAACTTTGATCATCTCATTAGATACCAAGAAGGTATAAGTTCATTAATTCTTCTTTTAAAAAAATCTTAAATAGGAATAGAGAATAGTCTTTTTTGTTTTTTTCCCCCATAAAGATGTATTCCAAACCAAACCATCGTGCTTTCTTGATACATTCCCATTAACATTCAGGTGGAACAAAACAAAAATGTCCACTATCAGTGCTGTCTTTTAACTTTTCTTAAAAGTGTTAGCTACTGCAGTTTGTCAAGGGAAATAAAACATACATATATATGTGTGTATATATATGTATGTATGTGTTGGCAGATAAGGCATAATTACTATATGCAGTTGACCTAATTAGATGCTGAGAAACCCGAAGAAAATTGAAAAACTATCAGAAACAATCTGAAAACTAAGTAAAGATTTTATTTATTTGAGAGAGAGAACGCGCGTGTGCACGAATTGGGGGCAGAGCAGAGGGAGGAGAAGCAGACTCCCTGCTGAGTAGGGAACCCAATGTTGGGCTCAGTCCCAGGACCCTGGGATCATGACCTGAGCCATATGCTTAGGTCTGACCTGAGCTCAGATGCTTAACCAACTGAGCCACCCAGGCGCCCCCTAAACAATACATTTTATGTAACAGTAACCATGTAGAAAACACCGTGGGAGTTCTGAGTTAAAATAACAAATTGTATAAATACATTTAACTTTGTTACCTGCTTAACTCCCTGAAAACCATGGCGGGGGGATTTTTTTTAAAGCGTAAACCCACAGAGAAAAGGAGAACAGCAGAGAATACAGCAGCAGTAAAGCCGTGGAAGCAAGAATACAGGTGGACAAATGGTAACCTGCCTAGGAAGGCCATAGCCCAAGTCATTGGGGAGAACTGAGAATTTTCATGAGTCACACCAGAGAACCATCAGAAGGCATAGGAGCAGGAAGTCCATAGCAGTCCATTTTGGACCATATCTGTGCAGTGTACCTACTTCCACACAGTCCTGTCAGACAACCATGAGTATGGTGAGCCCAGTGTCTTCCAGGCCTCACTCAGACCCTCACCCTCAGATTTCACCAGAAGAGGCTACTGTGACCCAGTGACAAGTTTTTTCCCTGGGAACCTCCTTTTAACAGTAACAATATTGCTCTTTTGCTCATTCAGCTAGTTTTATTTGCTACTGAATTTTCAAAAGCCGAACTTTATACTGTTTGGGATATATACATGAGTGATAAAACTATAAAGAAAAGCAAGGGGACAATAACCCAAAAGTCAGTGTAATAACTGCCTGAGAGTGGGACACACTAGCTTCTGATGTATTTGGTTATCGATACAAAGTTCTCTTTCTTAACCTGATTACATCTTACTTTTTTTTTTTTTTAGGTTTTATTTATTCATTCCACAGAGAGAGAGACAGGGAACACAAGCAGGAGGAGTGGGAGAGGAAGAAGCAGGCTCCCAGCGGAGGAGCCTGATGCGGGGCTCAATCCCAGAATGCCAGGATTACGCCCTGAGCTGAAGGCAGACGCTTAACGACTGAGCCACCCAGGCGCCCCCATCTTACATATTTTTTAAAATTACGGTGAAAGAAAAGAGCCCCATAACAACAAAAAACTCTCAAATAACTAGGAATAAATTTAACAAGAAATATTTAGGATCATGTAAAGAAATTATTAAAACTTTACTAAAGATAGAAGGGATACCTGGTAAATGAAAAGGTAAAGAGGGGCACCTGAGTGGCTCAGTTGGTTAAGCAGCTGCTTTCGGTTTCCTGAGATCGAGCCCCACATCAGGCTCCCTGCTCAGTGGGGAGTCTGCTTCTCCCTCTCCCTTTGCTGCTCCCCCTGGTTCTGCTCTCTCACTCACGTTCTCTCTCTCAAATAAATAAAATCTTTTAAAAAAATGAAAAGGTTGGGGCGCCTGGGTGGCACAGCGGTTAAGCGTCTGCCTTCAGCTTAGGGTGTGATCCCGGCGTTATGGGATCGAGTCCCACATCAGGCTCCTCTGCTATGGAGCCTGTTTCTTCCTCTCCCACTCCCCCTGCTTGTGTTCCCTCTCTCGCTGGCTGTCTCTATCTCTGTCAAATAAATAAATAAAATCTTTAAAAAAAAAAAAAAAAATGAAAAGGTAGGGGCGCCTGGGTGGCACAGCGGTTAAGCGTCTGCCTTCGGCTCAGGGCGTGATCCCAGCGTTACGGGATCGAGCCCCACATCAGGCTCCTCCACTATGAGTGCTTCTTCCTCTCCCACTCCCCATGCTTGTGTTCCCTCTCTTGCTGGCTGTCTCTATCTCTGTTGAATAAATAAATAAAATCTTTAAAAAAAAATGAAAAGGTAAAGATACATTATCTTTTTGTATAAAGATATACAAAAAGATATACTTTTATATATGTAGCATACATATCTAAACAGATATGTACACATTTTCTAAAACCATGCATTATGATTATTTAATCTATCAAAATTCATATTTCCATTATGAATAGGATTTTCCCTCCTTGGGGGGCAGACAGCCTTGATCAAAATGATACTAATATTTCAGCTAGAAAAATTAATTGCAAGAAAAGGGAAGTAGGTATGAGAAAAAAGGGAATAGATATTAGAACATTTTTGAAACTACAATAAAAAATAAGGTTTAGGGTAGCGGGATAGAACAAAGAACCCAGAAATAGACCTAAACACATGTGAGCATCTAGCAATGACAGCATTACATGTAAGTGAAGGAAAGAGGACATGTGTGGAGAAAATATCACCTAGATCCCTGCCTCAGCAAAAACATTTAGATCAAGGAAGGTTTTTTTAAAAAACAAAAACTAAAAAACTTCAGTAAGAAACCATGGATTAATTATGTTTTTGTTGTGATACTTTCTTTTTAAACAGATGTAAAACCCAGATGCCATAGAGGAAAAAAGTGGATATATGTATTTAAAATTCTGAGTGGAAAAATAATATTATAATCAAACTCAAAGACAGATGACAAACTGAGGAAAAATATTTGCACCACAAATGGGAAGTTACCTTAATTGACAAAGATCTTTTATAAATGAAAAGGACTAGTAGTCCAGTACAGACAAGACAAAGGATTTGAACAGGCATTTTGCAGAAAAGTAAATGTGAAAGGCCAGTGGACATTAAAAAAAAAAAAAAGTGTTTCCTTTTCTCATAATTAAGAAAATGTAGATGAAAACAGTGGGATATAATTTCTTCTCTCTCAATTGGGCTAATAATTGAGAAGTTTGGTACTAACTTGAGTGAAGGTGTAGGAAAGGGTGGCTTTATAATCGGCGGCAGTGTGAAGTGTACAATTCTGAAGAGCTCTGTGGCTTTACTTGTCAGCATTTTAAGTGCCAGAATCTTTGGACCTAGCTACCCCACCACTGGGCAACACTGGGGGTACCCTCCAAGTTTGCCAAGAAAGACACAAAACATCTTTTTCTTATAGCTTTGTTTATAACAGTGAAACAAGCACAAAAGACCCTAGGCACGTCGTGCAGAATGGGAGTGGAGTTGAAACGTGGTTGGCTCTCAATTGAACCGTGGAGGTGTGGAAGGAACACCTGCCACCCAGTGCTCCTGCCAGTGTGGAGCGGAAGCTGGAGGCTGCACAGTACCAGCCCGATCAAGCTTCCTTCCTGGGGCCTCTAGGCTGCCCACAGTAGCCAGGATTTCTGCCCAGCCAAACAGAATAGAACTCCTTCAGTGCTGAGCTTTATTGCTGCCAAAACATAAGGTTTGTCTTGGTGGCAGTGAGAACAACAGAATTTACTCTGGAGCAGCTAACCTCACAGATTAGCTACAGTAAAACCTTGCTGGCCTGGCATCCTCTGCAAAGTGAACCCTTTGTATTTGGTGATGAAAATGTGTCTGTTTCCCATGCGAACGCCAAGAGCACAAGCTGAGCGCCCAGCCCGGCTGTGAGCTCCCAGCGTATCACTGCACTGATGGTCTCCCCGCACAGTACTCCCTTCCCTGCCACTGTCAGCGAAGATGGCTCAGTTGCTGTATCAGACCTGAACTTTAGAGAGTTTTAAAGCTTAGCCCACAAAAAACTATGTGCAGAAACACTCCTTGATCCTGGCTTAGTCATTCCTGCCTTACTCTGGCGGGCTGAGGCCGTCGGGTTATCCACCAAGCTGTACCTACAGAGCTTTCCCCACTCCCTGGTTGCAAGAGTAGTGGCAAATTGATGGTATTTGAGTCAGTCAGTCCCCGGTAAGAATCTACTCCCTTTCCCCTCCTCCCATCGGTTGTGAGAGAATGAAGATTGTTTGCCATACTCATGTTGTACAGCTAATAGGCATGCGCTCTCTTGGCCTAGGCTAGCCTGGATTTTAGTGTCCTATATTCATAGGGACACAAAGCTTTCTTGAAAGTGGAGATAAATAAGGAGTTTTTAGTGGGAGGATAGAGATATAAAGAATTAAATCCCCTCGCACATCTTTCCAGCACCACCTCCTCCCCCATATTGACAAAAGATCTCTGTTTTTTTCACATAGCTATGCATGCAAGATTGGCTACATCCGGGTAGCGTGTGATAAAGCGGTATTTCTACCACTGGAGCCCTTAGAGACAGACTCTTCTCTTCATAGTTTTTGGTCAATGTCCTTGTTTATGGGAAGTATTCCCATTCACAAAAATCCAGTCTAATCATCTTAATTCTGTAGAGCCTCACCACGGGCCCGCCTGTCTCCTTACTGCTGGGTGCAGTGATAGTCATTTTCAGTCCTGAAAAAAAGATTGTGGCCATTTTCTGTCCTGAAAAAAGAGTGTGTTTAATGACTGACGCAAATCAGTGTGGGTCCTTCTTTCCCAGCCCCTCCCCTCACCTTGTGGGCCTTCTCTGTGGATGTAGGAGCCTGAATTCTACGTTAGTGGTCCCTGTGATGGCTTGAAAACCCCCAGTGCTAGATAGAATTAGAAATATTCGTCGTTAAAATAAAAGGTTTTGGATTTATTGGTCTTTTTGGTGGGAAGGAAATAATGTATTCTTTAATAGGGGACTAATTCAATAAATTATAGTATGTCCATGCAGTGGGATATATTATTTAATTCTTTGAGAAGGTCTGTATCTTCTGGTATGGAAAGATCTTCTAGTACAATTATTCATTGATTAAAAGCTGAGTAGTTGTGATTGTTATGTAGTATCCCTTTTGTGTAAATATGATGTTGGTGTATATATGAATAGTTTCAGGAATAAGCCATAAGCGAGTGTATTTCTTATAGGGACACATATGGGAAGGTTGGCATGTTTTTGCTTCTTTCTACTGTTTGATTTTTTCCTGTTATGGAATTATATATATCCTTATTTTTGTGAGTTGTAGTTGTCTAGGTCATGGGAATATAGCTAACCATCTTTTGATTTTGTCTTCCTAATTTGCAGTACTGTATTTTTATCTTTTTAATTTATTTTTCAAAGTTAAATGCAGTTCTGCCTTTCCATTCATATATTCTTAGGTTACACAGGATGACATCAATTGAAAGAGAAGAAAAGGAGAAAGTCAAGAAAAAAGAGAAAAAACAAGAAGAGGAAGAAACGATGCAACAAGCTACATGGGTAAAATATACATTTCCAGTTAAACATCAGGTAATTTTTATTGTAGTCTTTTAAAATAGGGTTAGCCATTTCTGAGACTTGTATTCTGCAACTTTGAATACTTAAATATTGTTTTACTTTTGACACGATCTTTTATTTAATGTAGTTGGAACAAAGTAAATCTTTCTGGCAATTTTATGAGCATAGGATTATATTACTAGAATATAGGTGGGCTCTTAGACTAATTTGTTGAAATTGTTAGAAAACTGTAAAATTGTGTTACATTTTTCATATTAAAATGGGGTACAATTGACCTTGGAAAAACACAGGTTTGAACTGCACGGGTCCACTTACACACAGGTTTTTTTTTTTTCCGGTAAATATAGTATAGTACTGTAAGTGTATTTTTCTTCCTTCTAATTTTTCTTCTTTTTTTTCTTTTAAGATTTATTTATTTTAGAGAAAGGGTGGGGGTGGGGGGCAGAGAGAGACTTAAGCAGACTCCCTGCTGAGCGTGGAGTCAGTCACGGGGCTCGATCTCATGACCCTGAACCAAAAGTAAGAGTCGGACCGTTAAGGGGATAGACTGGTGATGGGTAGTAAGGAGGGCACGTATTGCATGGTGCACTGGGTGTTATACGCAACTAATGGAAGCATCAAACTTTACATCGGAATCTGGGGATGTACTGTATGGTGATTAACATAATATAATAAAATAAAATTAAAAAAAAAAAAAAGAGTCGGACCGTTAGCCAGCTGCACCACCCAGGCGTCCCCTTCCTTATGATTTTCTTAATGACATTTTCTTCTCTCTAGCTTACTCTACTGTAAAGAATTCAGTATGTAATACATATAACAGACAAAATATGTATTAATCAGCTGTTCATGTTATTGGTAAGACTTTGGTCAACAGGAGGCTATCAGTAGTTAAGTTTTGGGGAAATCAATTATATGTGGATTTTTGACTGCATGGGGGGGGCAGCAATCCACATGTTGTTCAAGGGTCAGCTGTAATCAGTTTTTTCATAAATCTTTGATTCCTGTTGAAAATAAAATTGATTGGTAAAATTATTTGCCTGACTGTTGATCTTGTTTGGTAAAAATATATAAAACCAAATGTGCTTTATAAGCATTCTCATTCTCATTTAATCAGAATGTTTTCATTTACACCAGGTTTGGAAACAAAAAGGAGAGGAATACAGAGTAACAGGATATGGTGGCTGGAGCTGGATTAGTAAAACTCATGTTTATAGGTTTGTTCCTAAATTGCCGGGCAATACTAATGTGAATTACAGAAAGTCGTTAGAAGGAAGTAAGTAATTGAAATTTTTTCTATGTTATAGTTTCTGATTTTGTACTATTTTTTATAAATTTGTAGTATGTTGTCCATATTTTGTTAAACCTGTTTTTCTGAAATTTTTAATAGAACATGCAAAACTACCAGTGTAGTTTATTAATAATAAACTGTAAAATACTTTAAACTACTTTTATTCTCAGAATTTTTGTAGCTAGGATTTCAGTTAAAGATGACAGAATAGAACTTACTAAAAAAAAAAAAGAAAAAAGACCTCAGCCACCTGATTGTTTTTATAAAATCTTCAATTCAGTATTACCTTACTTCCCAAGGAACCACCTCTCTGGTAACCTCAAAGTTACAGCACATAACAAAGCCAGAAGGGAAGTGATAGAGACTTCTCTAACATTTCCACATAAATGAGGGAGGTATTAACTCAATTCGTGCTATTTGCTAGCAACTTCAGTATTTAGAATCACAGAGCTCTAGAGGGGAACTGCCCTATTAAGAGATCATCTATTTTGAAACTCACATTCCGTGAGCAGATTATTTCTTGAAGATGTGAAGTTATATACAGTTCATATAGATAGGGATAGAGCCCTGACTGAAATCCCTGTCTCCTCGCTCCCACTGTCCTTTTTACACTCTACATTGCCATCTCTCTCTGTTACCTGAGCAGTTTTCAAAAGCAGTTCTGCTCACTGTGCAGTGTAATTTTACTAATGTATGGTGTGATGTGTTCTCTCCTATGAAGCCTATGCTACAGTGGGTACTATGTACATATGTAGCTAACTAATTTTACTTCCTTGTGAATGGTTCTGGTGAATCCTGGACTGGTTAGATATTTGAAACTTAATGTGGTAAAGTTATCATTTTGGATTACCGTTAATAGAAAAAAAATACGTATTTCATAAGGCTCACTGCAATTTATACGGACTGGGAGTGTCTTGCACATAATAGATGCTCAGTGAGTATTTCTCTTTGCCAGATAGAACTGTTCAGTATTAAATTCTATTATGATCGGATTATATTCAAGCTAAAATGTCCTTTATAATAAATTGTAAAAGATTAACATTTTTCTATTGCTATTTTGTTGCTCCAGTTACCCATGTAGCAATTAGAATTACAGAGAGCTTTTGTTTAGTTGTGTCTGATGTGGTTTGTCTTGTGTAGTAAAATCCAGATTATCAATAAGCAAAATATTTAGGCTTTTGTAAATTTATCTTATATCCACTTTCCTTAGCATCCAGTTTTCTGTTGTCTAGTTGCTGGGCCCTTATCCAGTTGGGTACCAAGTTGGTCTTCCAGCATCTTTTGAGCCTTTTCTCTTAGGTGGTAGCAACGCACATTGTTAGCTTAATTTAACTATAGAATAGGAATTATAGTGAAAGCCTTAGTAACCACCAATTTATAATCTCAGAACTAGTGGTCCCTATAATAATGGCTAATCTAGTCTGATCATATGATAGAGGCACAGATGTGTTAGGGAGAACAGAAATGCAGTTCAGGGAACCTTGACCTTGCATCAGAAGACTAGTGTTCAACTTGTTTGACTGCTGATTGTGTCCCTTATCTCTAACCTCCATTCTAACTCAGACTGGATCCATTTGTTTTGCATATTAGTTTATAAATGTCGATAAAGGTATTGATATGCAAGGATTAACAGAAGATATTAATTAATAGTCTGTATGTCAAGAAGAACTTTAATGGAGAGGAAATCACAAATACTTTATAATTGTCTATTTTAAAAAACCACGTTCTTAAAGCTTTTAAATGGGGCTACTGCCATCATATAAAGCTCTCTGAGCAACTTAAAATCATTGAAAACTTACTGCTCAGTTAATCTGAAGTAACTTAAGCATTGAATAAGGAGAGTATCAGTTTAGTTTTTGTCCGTTTGGTACCTGGGGGTCCCGACACATCCTGTCACCGTTTCCTATGTTTTTTTCTTCTTTCACCAGTATCCTACTGTCTTAACAGATAGCTAGTTTGTTTTTTGCACTCTTCTCCATTCTCTCAGCCAGATCCTTCTGGAAGAAGTCATTTATTTAAATAAGAAGTGGGTACATGGTGCTAAGTTCTTGGGATATTTGGAATCAAGTGAAGAAACTAAAAAGTAGAAAACGCCTGTAAGGCCCAAGAAAATTCATCTGGGTAATAGTACTGTATCATGGGCTTGATTTTTTTTTTCTTATGGAAAATTTGAAGCTACACGAAAGTAAAAGAAAATAGAATAATGAACTCCCATGCAACCATCATTCGACTTCTTTTGCTCTCCTGTTAGTTGTCATCGCCTACTTTTTTCCTGTAGTTTTTTTTCCCCGTGTATTTAGAGCAAATTCCAGAAATCATGTTATTTACCAGTTCAGTATATATATCTAATTGAAGTAGACATTCCATAACCATCATGACATTACCTGTTCAATAAACTAATGATATTTACCGCATTCCATCTCAAGAGTCTCAGTTCCTATTCCAGTTACCCCAGTTGTGCCAGAGATGCCATTTTACTGTTGGCAGTAAATTAAGTCCAAATAAGGCCAAATGTTGCATTTGGTTATTTCTCTGAAGTCTCTTTTGTTCTGTGATAAATGCTATGATTCCCTACCCGGAAAAAAAATACGTAAACAAACTTTTGTGATTAATTTCACTGGCTCTTGGATAGCCTTGAAGTCTATCCATGGACTCTGGGTGAAAAATACTTAAGTATTTATCTTTCTAATGTGATTCTTTAACACAAAGTGTGTTAAAAACACTGTTGTAGACTTTGTGGAGTTGTTGAGCAGTTGAGATAGTCTCATATGTGAAGGATTCTGAAGAACACCTAAAATGCAGTCATTCCTTTCATGCTTTAGGTCAGCCGAGCATATTAGGAAAGTATATACTATCTTCAACTTTTGTAGTTTTTTTTAATAAGAAACAATGGTATAAATTGCTGGAAATTACTTGATAATTTCCACTAAACTAGATTTTTTAAAGTAAATTGCTAATATTCAGAATATCCATAGTTATATATACACTCAATTCTTTTTAGCCAAAAATAATGTGGATGAAAATATGGATGAGTCAGATAGAAGAAAAAGTCCACGGAGTCCAAAAAAAATAAAAACAGAGCCGGATTCTGAGAAAGGCGAGGTAAAAGATTCAGATGCTGCCAAAGGAGCAGACCAAAGTGAAATGGACGTTTCCAAGATTACTGAGAAGGACCAAGGTAAGGAGAGTCAGGTGTGGAGGGCAGCCTGGGGGTGTAAGATTGACCTGGATCTGGTTCGCACAGCAGAAGAGGTACTCTCTTATCTTTCTTTGAGAGCAGCTTTGTTGAATCATAACTCATTTGGTATATAACTAACCCATTTAAAGTGTACAGTTCAGTGGTTTTTAGTATTTCACAGAGCTGTTCAACTGTCACCACAATCAATTTTAGAACATTTTCATCACCCCAAAAGTAAACCTCATACTCATTAGCAGTCGGTCTCCGGTCCTCCCTAAATCCCCCCAGCCTACTAGTCTACTTTCTGTCTCTGTGGATTTGCCCTATTTCAGACATTCCGTATAAATGGAATTTATGTAATATGTGGTCCTTTGTGACTGGCTTCTTTGACTTGGTATAATGTTTTCAAGGTTCATCCATGTTGTAGCATGTGTCCGTATTTCATCATTGCTTTTTATTTCTGAATAATAGTCCATTGTATAGATATGCCACATTTTGTTTATCCATTCATCAGTTGATGGACATTTGGGTTGTTTCTACTTTTTGGCTGTTATGAATACTGATAAGGACATTCATGTACAAGTTCTTATATGGACATATGCTTTCATCCCTCTTGGGTAAATACCTAGTAGTGGAATTACTGGGTCATCAGCTAATGACTCTGTCCAGCCTTCTGAGGAACTTACATTGTCTTTTGTGAAAAGTCATTTTTTAAAAACCAGATATGCTAGATAATATATGAGCCCTAAGATATTTTATATATAAGGTTTAGCCCTGTCCGTTGACCTATCTTAATCCTGTATCAGGAGCTTTCAAATATATATTTATTTTGAAGCCCTTGAGTGAAAATAAGAAACATTGGTAGTTTTTAAAATAAAAATATTGTGAATTCCACAGTTGAGACTGAAAGTTACACTTACGTAAATGTCTTTGTTTCACAGATGTACAAGAAATTTTAGATTCTGACAATGAGAAACCCTATAAGGAAGAACCAATGGAGATAGATGATGATGTGAAAACAGAGCCACGTATAAACTGTCAGGAAGGTTCTCAAGTAGATGTGGTCAATGTCAGTGAGGGCTTCCATCTAAGGACTAGTTATAAAAAGAAAATTAAATCATCTAAACTAGATGGACTTCTTGAAAGGAGAATTAAACAGTTTACACTGGAGGAAAAACAGCGTCTCGAGAAAATGAAGTTGGAGGGTGGAATTAAGGGTATAGGAAAGGCCTCTACAAGTTCTTTGAAAAGCCTTTCTGAGTCACCAGTAACCATGAAAGCAAAAGAAGCGTGTCAAAGTGACTCACTTAGACAAGAACAAAGCCTTAATGCAAGTAATGGTAAATCTGAAGATGTGATTCGGGGATGTTCCCAAAGCGATTCTTCAATTCTTGGAATTGGTGATCCTGAGCATACATCAGACAGACCTTATCCAAAAGATCAAATGTTAGGTGACGTCTCCATTCAGAGCCCAGAGACAAACTGTCAGAAACAAAATTCTGTTGGAAGTGACGTAGATGAGAGTCTCTCTGAACCTACCAGTCAAGGCCAGGAACCTAGTAAGATTAAAACAAGAGGAAGTGACTTTCTCATTGGTGACTCCAAACTAGCCAGTGCAGATGAAATTGGTACTGTGATCTATAGGAACAAAAAACCACTCATACAGGAGGATAATGACACCACTGTTTCTCCTTCCCATAGCCCTTCACTTCCATCAGTACCTAAAAGTACTGATGATAGAGATCTCCCGTCTCTGTCAAAAGCAGTGGACTTTGAAGGAAAACTAGGATGTGTCTCTGAATATAACAGCACTTTGGAAAATAGTTCTGATACTATGTCTATTCAGGACAGCAGTGAAGAAGATATGATTGTTCAGAATAGCAATGAAAGTCTCTCTGAGCAGTTCATAACTCAGGAACAAGGTATTGAAGGCTTGGAACCATTGAAACAGGAGTTTGTTCCAGATAAGTCCACTGGAAACTATGATAAAAGACCACAGGGTAAGGTAACTGAAGCAAATGGTAGAAAGCCAAGTCAAGAACAGAAATTAGAGGAGAGATCAGTTAATAAGTGTATTGATCAAGTCAATCTAAAAAGTAGCACTGACAAAAAGAATAATGAAAATCGAGAGTCTGAAAAGAAAGGACAGAAAGCAAGTACCTTTCAAATCAATGGAAAAGATAATAAACCCAAAACATATTTAAAAGGGGAATGCTTGAAAGAAGTCTCAGAGAGCAAAGTAGTAAGTGGTGACATTGAACCAAAGCTTAATAATATAAATAAAATAATTCCTGAAAATGATATTAAGTCTTTGACTGCTAAAGAATCTGCTGTAAAGCCATTTATGAACGGTGATGTCATCATGGAAGATTTTAATGAAAAAAACAACTTGGAAACAAAATCATGTTTACTGAGCTCTTCAGATGCTGAAGGCGACTACCAAGATGGCCTAGAGACCCTGCCACCAACCAAAGAGTCTGAGAGTGCACACACTACCATGCCTCCACTGTCTTGTCCAAAAAGCAGTTCCACAAATCAGGTAGAAGATATGGAAGTTGAAACCTCAGAAGTTAAGAAAGTTACTCCCTCACCTATTACTTCTGGAGAGGAATCTAACCTCAGTAATGATTTTGTTGATGAAAATGGTCTGCCCACCCACAAAGATGAAAATGTCAACGGAGAGTCCAAGAGAAAAACAGTCATCACAGAAGTCACCACTATGACATCCACAGTGGCCACAGAATCAAAAACCGTAATCAAAGTAGCCAAAGGTGATAAGCAGACTGTGGTCTCTTCCACAGAAAATTGTGCCAAATCCACTGTCACAACCACCACTACAACAGTAACAAAGCTTTCCACACCCTCCACAGGCAGCAGTGTGGACATCATCTCTGTGAAGGAGCAGAGCAAAACTGTGGTCACCACAACAGTGACAGACTCACTGACCACTTCAGGGGGCACTCTGGTGACATCTATGACCGTGAGCAAAGAATATTCCACAAGAGACAAAGTGAAACTCATGAAATTCTCAAGACCCAAGAAGACTCGTTCAGGTACAGCTCTGCCATCCTATAGGAAGTTCATCACCAAGAGCAGCAAGAAGAGCATATTTGTTTTGCCTAATGATGACTTAAAAAAGTTGGCCAGAAAAGGAGGAATCCGAGAAGTCCCTTATTTTAATTACAATGCAAAACCTGCCTTGGATATATGGCCATATCCTTCTCCTAGACCAACCTTTGGTATCACTTGGAGGTATGTACTTTAAAATGTATTTGGGGAAGGGAGGAAGTCTTTAAAGCATTATCTAGTAAGCATTATCTGAGCAGCCTTCAGAGTGTTAGCTACAACTGCAGGGCTGGGAGGGAGAAAGTCTTAAAAGCATTATCTAGTAAGCGTATCTCATTTTTTTCTGTAAAAAATGAGATGAGACAGGGAAGCAGAAATTTAATGGGCCAAGTTAGTGATGGAAATAAGGTACAGAGAATCTTGAATTTGGCCAGCTGGGAGGTACTCGAGTTTCTTATGGAAAAGTGTTAAAAGACTGAAAAAAATGTAAGGGAATTCTTTGAAATGAAATTCAGTTTTACTTTTCACAAGACAGAAGAAACATGTCAAACATAGTTGTTTTTGTGGTTTTACTTTGCAAGTTATTGCCTTGTGTTTGCCTTGGGAAAGAGAATTACAGACTTGGATAATGGACTTTCTGGAATGTTTGTATTTTATTTCTGTTAGGTAATTCATAGACACATAAGACATAGGAAACATGCCTGTGAATCACACAAAGTTCATCATAATGTGGAAATCTTCCTAGTGTAATTTATTTGCATGATAAACATTTGTTTTCGAGTTCTCTGTTATTTATGTGAGAAGAGGTAGTCTCTGAGATTCCTTAGGGGTTTTTTTAAACCCAGAAATAGTCTTAATTTAAAATTTTCCGGGCATTAAGCTTTGGGGATGAGTCATAAGTACGTAGTGTTGGCAGTTGTCAGATCATGTAGTTTTATATTAGGAAAGGATCTTAGAAATTCTTATCTTTTATAGATGTGTAATAATTTGCCTCTGGCCACAGAGGGACAGAGTTAGGAATAGTGCCCGGTTTTCCTAAACTCCAGTCTAGTACTTTATCTGCTATATCACGTTTCACATATCTGTCCTTGCTTTGTCCTTTTTCATGTCCTTGTCTTTCTATCTTTTCACCCTCACAACTGGAAAGGATGGAACATAAACACCGAAAAGTGTTCTGTGGGGCATGGTCGAAGTCAGAAACAGTCTTGATTGCTGCTAGATTTTGATAGGAACCTGAAGTTATTTCAGCAAGTGACTGAGCAGACTCCACTCCACTCTAAGCTTCATTTCTGTGTGTCTTTATTATGGTTCCAGTTTCTTTAAGTTAAAACCATACCTTTTTTTGGGTTTCTTTTATATTATAATTAGTATTATGAAATAAAAACAAAACAAAGTGTAAATGAGTACTCTCTCTAAAGGAATTAACTTATTAATATGACCAGTCATAGTTGGTTTGACCAAGGTTTTTATAACTCATCTTTTGATTTGAATTAAAATATCATCACTCCATTACACATTCAATAGAGACAGCTGAAAAGTACAATTTCTCTGCAGGGCCTGCAATGAAGGATTTGCAGAATCCTGCAGGGAATCAAGGAACTCTTCATTACAGTTCATGGATTTATAGGATTACTCTGCACTTTTCTGCTTTCTTCATTGAGAGCGGTCCCAAAATGTATCCTTGACTGTCCTGCAGGTAACTTCTTTCCCACTGGAAAAGTTACTATGTACAAATACTTTAATTAAAATGACCTGGCAGTTGTGGAGGCCGACCTTTCTGCTCTTTTCTGAAGTGGAAGGTAGGCTCAACTGGGAAGCACTTTACTCTGAACCAGTTCCGATCAAGTGTTGCCCAGGGCCCTTTTCTGCACGGCTGGGTTTCAGGAGCCTTGTATTGTTATGTTTTAATATGCACTGTGGGCACAATTGGTATCTGTTTAGTTAATTTCTCATTTTTTAATGGAAGGAAAGTCCTTCCCGTACATTTTAAACAGATATTGCTGTCAAATATGTGCTAACGTCTAAATTTGCTGAAGTTAAGGGAAACAGAATCCCTTGTATCTAACCAGAGGCATGGGTAAATATGTAAAATATTCTTGACTTTACAATGCATTTTTTAAAAGTGTATTGCTGTAAAAACCATGCATGCGAAATGCATTTTTATACTCACACTTGGATAAAATATGTCTGATGCTTAAGAGTAGAAGCTAAGAATGCCAAGAGGTGCATGTTTGATTTTTATTAATGTTAAGGCTGAGCATAGTGAAAAGTGAAACTTGTCTTGTCAACTCATTAGGCCTCTTTTTTCCTCCTCACTGTCCATTCCCTTACTTCCTTTTTCCTGGGCCCTGATACTGTGTTTCATTATCACTTTGAACCAGTAGTTGTCTCCACAGTGCTGCCCAAATGATTCTCCTAAAAGCAGATCTATCCTGTGAATGTTCTGACTGAGCTGAGCAGCCTTCAGAGTGTTAACTACAACTGCGGGCTGGGAGGGGGAAAGCGTTCGTCACCTCTGCACCACATCTGTGAGAAGTACTTCCCTTTACAACCCCTCCTCTACTGGATACGTTTCAGACGCCTTAACACAGATCACCTGTACTGCTCTTCTTTTATCCTTGCACACGGTGCAGCACGTGCTGACCCTGCCATCCTCTCTCATGCTGGCTTCGTCTCGCTGCCCTTCTACACCCTTTCCCTCCAGTCAGAGCACACCAGGTGTGCTTTCTGGGACGAAGAGTGTGCCCTTGTACACTTTGCTCCTGATCTTACGTGTGCCCCTTGCTCTGGCGTAGCCATCTCCATATCTTTGTCCTTTGAGACTCAAGCAAAGCTCTGATCCCCATCCCAGAACCGAGTCAGGTACCCCTCGCACTTATCTCTGTTACGGCTCCTGAGGATACAAGAACAGATTATGATTCGTTTCCCTGTCTCCAGCTCCTTTCAGTTAGTCTCACACATATAGAAGGCACTCAAGTATTTTTTGAAAGAATACATGAATGAACAGGCTTTTGGTGTGTTTCCCTCCTGGTGGTGTTTCCATTGCACAATAGAGAGGCATTGAAGTTGCTGTTTGACTGTAGAGAGTGAGGGAGAGAATGAGAAACATTTCTCTTCCCAAATACATATCCATTTGGCATCCAGAGTTGCCTAGGCATTTCTGTAGGGTGTGGTCTGAAAGTGACACATACTTCCCCCCTTCTCAGGACATCCCTGCCCTGGATAACATTCACCCTTCCATTTAAGAATTGTTCTGTGCAGGTCAGAGGATTCACAGGGCGACAGCACAACAAAGGCAGTCCTGGAGTCGCAGGTGGAGATGGAAATTTAAGAACCTGCTGCAACTCTTTGGTTGGAGTGTTCCCTTTCTTACATGGTTCATTTTCCCAGCTTAATGTTTAGAATAGAAAACATTGCCTCTCAAATACGAATCGTCTTAAGGTTTATCTTCTACGTCTGTTAGAGGAGGAAATTATTTTAGTTTTATAGATTTTTCTGTATACTGCAATCAACCAGTATATTTAAGTATGTGAAACTGTCAACAGAGTTTGATTACACAAAGACCACACCAATAGAGAATTGATACTCTCCTTTACAGTATTTTATGGCTTAGTTCCCACTTGGGACATAATATTCATTGCAGTTTTAAATTAATATTGTGAATTAATATTTTTTAAAAGAATATCTAAAATGGTCAATAACTTTGCACCCAATGCTTAGAAAAAACCTGAACACAGAGATTCCTTTGTCTCCTGATCAGTAACTAATCTAGTATTGTCCTTTTTTATTACTTATGGCATTGTAGAATTCTAAAACTATTATACTAACGTGGTTAAAGTGTTTATTAGTATTAGCAGGTATTCATCATCTAGTAGTTCATGTTTTGCAGAACACCATTTGGATACAACATTTCTGTCCATTTGGAAAGGACTTGTTGGATTTGCGGGGGAGTCTTTTTTTTCTTTCCTGTTTTGTGGTTTGAGAAAATTTAAGCAGTTTCATTTTGTTTCAACACAAATCAATCAGTTAAGATTTTATCCTTCAAAACTCTTTTATCACCTTTAGTAACAATTATTTCTCTATATTTGTTCTCCTTCATAATTTCTCTAACAAGTATTTTGGAATTAGGCTAAATGTATAAAATCTTCATAAATTCTTGCCATGTCAGTCTTATAAAAAAAAAAAACATGCTCATTTTACAAATTTATATGGCATTTGAAGCAACTACGGACCCCTTTTAAATTGTTAGTTGCATATTATGCCTAGGAACAAAAGAGTTATTAAGGGACGTATAATAGCCAAAGTGCTTACAAAATTGTATTACAGTTATTAAAATCATAATGAAGACAAGATACAGCCCTTCAGTTTAATAATAGAATGTGCGTGTGCACGCACACACGCACGTATGTACATACACAATACATATGTAGATTTTCTTGGGTTTTTCTTTCAGGTATAGACTTCAGACTGTAAAGTCCTTAGCTGGAGTGAGCCTTATGTTACGGTTACTGTGGGCAAGCCTGAGATGGGATGACATGGCAGCCAAGGCCCCTCCAGGAGGAGGGACTACGCGGACAGGTAAGGGTTTCGTATTTTCTAGTTTAAGTTAAAAAGAGAAAAAATCACTTGATAGTTCATTTAATTTTAAGCATTTCTGTTATTTATTAAAACATGCTTGTGTATAAAAATACGGCTTTGCAGAGCGTCTGGGTGGCTCATTTGGTTAAGTGTCTGCCTTCAGCTTGGGTCATGATCCCGGGGTCTTGGGATCGAGCCCCGCATTGGGCTCCCTGCTCAGCGGGGAGCCTGCTTCTCCCTCTCCTCCCCTCTCTTGCTATTTCTGTCATGTCTCTCTCTCTCTCTCTCTCAAATAAATAAAATCTTGAAAAAAAAATACAGCTTTGCTAAAGTTGGGCAGCACGTGCTATAAAATCCTGGGGGCAGGGAAGGTGGGGGCATCAGATTATAAGGTGAGTCACTTATGGGTGAACCAATCTGAATTTTTAAAAGATCTTTATTGGAGCGCTTGAGTGGCTCAATTGGTTAAGCATCTGACTCTTGATTTTGGCTCAGGTCATGATCTTGGGGTTGTGAGATTGAGCCCTGCTTTGGGCTCCACACTCAGCAGGTAGTCTGCTTGAGATTCTATCGCTCCCTCCCCACCCCACCCCCAACCCCCCCATGCTCGCTCACTTGCGTATGTGTGCTCACTCACTCTCCCTCGGAAAATAAATCTTTTTTTAAAAAAGATCTTTATTATTGTAGAGTGTAAATCAGTTAAACTGGGACATCTGGAACCCTATGCTTGCTGCTTCTTTCTTCTCTTATTATTTTGACTGCTTTGCTACCAGAAACTAAGCCGCCCCCAGAAACTAAGCTGCCCCCTAATAGCATTTTGCCCAGTTTAGAAGTTTTCAGTGAGGGGCGCCTGGGTGGCTCAGTTGTTAAGTGTCTGCCTTCGGCTCAGAAGTGTCTTAAGTGTCTGCTTCTTCCTCTCCCACTCCCCCTGCTTGTGTTCCCTCTCTCGCTGGCTGTCTTTTTCTCTGTCAAATAAATAAATAAAATCTTAAAAAAAAAATTTTTTTTTTCCAGTGAGGAAGAAAGTCAGTATTTATTGCACTCTGGCAATGATCCTGAAGTCATTAATTAAATGTTTTCAAAGGCTTCTTCCATATGTGTCTCCTTTTTAAAGCACCAGATGTTGTACCTTTTTAGTCTCTGAATATTTTAGATGGTTATTAATACTATGTGGATTAAATCACCATAGAAACATCTGAAACTGAAATCACAACAACAGAGATAATTAAAAGGCGAGATGTTGGTCCTTATGGCATTCGATCTGAATATTGTATCCGGAAAATCATTTGCCCCATTGGAGTTCCAGAAGCACCAAAAGGTAAGGAATACAAAGAATTCTGTTATTTTGTTATTGACCTGTTAACCACATCTTTTACGAATTAAAATTTGATTATAGGGACACCCAGGTGGCTTAGTTGGTTAAGCGTCTACCTTCGGCTCCGGTCATGATTCCAGGGTCCTGGAATCGAGTTCTGCATTGGGCTCCCTGCTTCTCTCTCTGCTTGCCACTCCCCGTTTGTGCATGCGCGTGCTCTCTCTCTCTCTCTCTCTCTTTCTCTGACAAATAAAATAAAATCATGGGGCACCTGGGTGGCTCAGTCCTTAATTAGTCTGCCTTCGGCTCAGGGCGTGATCCCAGTTCTGGGGTCGAGCCCCACATCGGGCTCCTATGCTGGGAGCTTGCTTCTTCCTCTCCCACTCCCCCTGTTTGTGTTCCCTCTCTCGCTGGCTGTCTCTCTCTCTGTCAAGTAAATAAATAAAATCTTTTAAATAAATAAATAAATAAATAAAATTTTGATTATAATTGTTTCCTTAACTCTTTATTCCACTTTTGAAAAAGATATCTTTTCATTACAATCCATTATATTTTTTTAAATGATATTTAAGTAATAAACCTTAACAGGATTTCACTAGACACACATATCTATAGCCATTGTTCCAAGCACAGAGAGGATACAGAGAACTGTAATAATACCTCTTATAGGGGCACCTGGGTGGCTCAGTTCATTGAGCATCTGACTTGGTTTCAGCTGAGGTCACGATCTCATTGATTGTGGGATCAAGCCCTATGTCAGGCTCTAGCTCAGCAGAAAGTCTGCTTGAAAAATGTTCTTCCTCTGCCCCTCCACCCACTCATGCTTATGCGTGCACATGAGCATGCGCTCTCTCTCAAAATAAATATAAATAAATCTTAAAAAATAATAATACCTCTTTAGTTAAGATGTGGAGTAGTGATTGACACCAGATTGTCATCTCCAAGAGGGCAGCTACTGAGTCTGTCTAGTTTGTTGTGGTCCTGGCACCTGCTGCAGAATCTGACACATAAGTGGTCACTGAACAGCTGTTGATTCAAGGGTTAAAGGTGTTGTAAAATACTTCCGTTCTCAGGGTAGAAATAATCTAAGAGGCATAAAGAGTGATTTCGGTAAACATTTATAAAGCAACTACATGATAAGCCCTAGGCAGCAAATACATGGAAGAAAGGGATTCAGCCCCTATTCTCACAGAAGCGAAGAAAAGGTTATAGTATTATAATTCTATAACACGACAATCAAAACCGTTAATGCTAAAAAGAGTTCAGTGAGGTGACCAGATTCAAGAGATATAAATAGCTTAAAATCAATAATTTTATTTCATATGTGCAATAAAAACATTTAGGAAAAAATCTGTTAATGAAATGAGTAAAAAGAGAATGCTTTCCTTAGAAACGTATTATTTAGGGGCGCCTAGGTGGCTCAGTCATTAAGCATCTGCCTTCAGCTCAGGGCGTGATCCTGGCGTTCTGGGATCGAGCCCCGCATCAGGCTCCTCTGCTGGGAGCCTGCGTCTTCCTCTCCTACTCCCCTGCTTGTGTACCCTCTCTCGCTGCCTGTCTCTCTCTCTGTCAAATAAATAAATAAAATCTTTAAAAAGAAAAAAAAAAGAAGAAACGTATTATTTAATAATAGAAGCTAATTGTCCCCAAATGTATACCGTTTACATTTTGAAATCTGATTGAATTAATTCAAAAGTTCATCTTGCAGAATAAATGAGAATAGATGTTTTAAAAAGAACCTCAATAAGGGTACCCATCCTAGTAGAGGGTGAAAATTAGCATAATTAAAAACTGCGTTGTCGTGGAGCTGAGACAGCTCAGTTGATGGGCAGAGAAACAGGAACAAGCGGTTTCTGACCTATCTTCAATCTTGACCCCAGAGCTTTCAAATCACCACAGTCTCCTTGGATCACATTTCTTTGCCTTTTATCACTTTGGATAACCTAGGTCCTACCGCTGTTTCTGTTTTCTTCGGCTGCTTCCCTGTTCCCTGAACAAATGGGATGGTTCAGTGCTTGCCTGGTCGTACTTTTTATTTTTAACATCTTACCATTGGGAGATTTTACCTCTACTTAATAGTTTCAGAGTTCTTCTTTACACAGGCAGCTTTCAAATCCCCCTTCTCTGTGCTGTGATGGAAAATGCGCATTGCCAGAATAGTACATGCCAAGGACACCCAGCCCAACTGTGTGGGAGGAATACTCTAGGCTTCTTGAAGGACATGTATCCATGTCGCTGTCTGAAGGATACATAGGCGTTAGTCAAGTGAGGCGGGGCGGAGGCTAGGAATAGTGTTACAGGCAGTTGGAACAGGCTGTGTAAAGGCTCATGGGCCTATGGTATCAGGGGCCAGCAAAACTGGCCCATGAGCTTTGACCCACGTTGACCCGCCACCTGCTTTTGTTAATAAAGTCTTATTGGAACACAGCCATACATACTCACGTATGTATTGTTTCTGGCTGTTTTCATGATACAAAGGCACAGTTGAATAGTTGTAACACAGACCATCTGGTCCGCATAGTATAAAGTCTTTACCATCTGGCCCTTTAAGAAAAAGTTTGCCAACTCCTGTTTTTCATGATATAAGAGGAGATGCCAGAAGTACTATAATTTTAGAAGCTATATTTGCTAAAATGCTCTGATTTCTTTTCCAAAGAAACACCTACACCTCAGAGGAAAGGCCTTCGATCAAGTGCATTGCGGCCAAAGAGACCAGAAACGCCCAAGCAGACTGGCCCTGTGATTATCGAAACTTGGGTAGCAGAGGAAGAGTTGGAATTATGGGAGATCAGGGCGTTCGCTGAAAGGTAAGGAAATGGTTAACATGTAATCAGATATTTGAAGCTTGACTTCAGTATATCCTGGTTAATTTTATTTCCCCTCTTGATTTAAAGTGCTACCTATAGACCGTTTGTTAAAGTCCTGTTTCTAATTTTAATGTGTTTATCCCTTTGTCACTTTCTAATTCTCTTACATTCAGTCTTTATTTTAAACCAAAGTAATTTCATATCTTTTTATGATATGAAAGTCGACCAGATTTCACTTAATATTTGATACCAGATGTCTAATAGTGTAGTTTCTGATAAAATTCCTCCTTTTTTCTCCCCCCTGCAGAGTGGAGAAAGAAAAGGCACAAGCAGTTGAGCAACAGGCTAAGGTTAGTGAACAGAAGAAGGCAGAGGACTTCAAGGCCCAAATGGAGGCTCACCTCAGACAGCAGCGCTTGGCTGTCCAGCAGGTGGGGGAGTTGGTACTAGTCCCACCTGGCAGCAGATTGACATTTTTAGCCAAATTCATGCACACCAAAAGCACAATAATGATATATTCATGTGGTTTTATTTATTTATTATCTCTAGAATTCAATGGGTAAGTTTTTGTTGTTACTGAGGTATTGTTGGCACACAGTGTTACATTAGCTTGAGGTGTTTGTGCGTAATTTTCAAAGATAATGTTTTCCGGGGCGCCTGGGTGGCTCAGCCGTTGAGCGTCTGCCTTCGGCTCAGGTCATGATCCCAGGGTACTGGGATCGAGCCCTGCATTGGGCTCCCTGCTCGGTGGGAAGCCTGCTTCTCTCTCTCACACTCCCCTTGCTTGTGTTCCCTCTCTCGCTATCTCTGTCAAATAAATAAACAAAATCTTAAAAAAAAGATAATGTTTTCCTGCCAAGTTCCAATCTAGTATCTCCGTAGGCTATGAAAAAGCAAGTTGTGCTAAAACGCTAAGAGTATGTTACAATTGAGGATCGTAAGGCTACCGATGGTTTCTTTGCATTTCCACACTACAAATATATGTGCCTGTATGTGCCTGAATATTAGGGGCTCACATAAAGGATGATTATCCCTTTTTTCTCTTGAGAAAATACTATACAAGTTTTTAGCCAACTTAAATATGTGAACGTTTAGGATATAGGTGAAATCGATAAAGGTCTAATTATAGTATCACTAACTTAGTTACACGTAAGTATATAAAAATTACATATTATATCAACCAAAATATTCCTTTCAAACTCCTTTTTCCTCTCACATTTTATAAAACATTCCTTTAAATTTTTATGCATCTTTTACTTTGGTGTACTCTCTCTTACATCAAAGTTTGAGATAACAACACCCTTGGATTTTTTCATGTCTATCTGTCCATTCAGAGAAAAACTAGATAGTTGTTTTGTTTTCCATTTTGTGGATGTGCTTTGTCATCTCTATAGTGAAACCTAGTGTTTTACTTTTAAAAATTTATTTAAAATGCTTATTTACAAATACAGTCAACATTTCCAATTTTGAAGGCATACCCTGAGGAAATAGCTACTAAATCTGTGTTCAGTTTCTTTGTCTCCCCCTCCCCTTTTTTTTAACTGATTCAGTCAGATGACATCTCTGAGTATCCAAAACTAAAATCCTTTTCTTCTGAGGAACGAGAAACTATGTAAAATACCTCACATTATATTCAGGTGTACAGAAGCCATCCTCTATAGATTGGCTGTGATGTCACTGGTGAGCAGTTTTCAATGGCAGGAGATAGGTCAGCATTACAATTTTGTCTTAGTACACATCTCAGCCCCACCACTGTCCAGGCCAGTTACACAATCTCTCTGAGTCTCAGTTTTGTCATCTCTAAGTTACAATACGAGTAGCTTTTTTGGGTTGGTCTGAGCATTAAATAAGACGATGATAAAGCATTCGCCACCAGGTTTGAAATCAGTGCCTCTTGTTCTTACATGTGGAAGCGTACGTCATCATGTTGGTACGGTCAGGAAATATTAACAATCTATGATAAAAGATATACAAATTATCTTTAAAAACCCCGTAGTCTGATCACATTATCCCTCGCTGCATAAAATGATCTAAAATATTTTTCTGTAAGAATGTTTGAACTGAGTAGTGCAAGAAGTTTAGAAAATGTGTTTTATTATAATTTTCAGCTTGCTTGCTTACCTGTTTATCAACTTGAATAGGAATTATTTAAATATTGACATGTTTTTCATAATTGGAGTAGTTAACATTACAGTAAACCAGAAACCTTTTAAAGTTCTTATCATTTGCTCTGTGCTCTAAATTCTTCCGCCAAGTGGCAAGGTGTTCCTGTCTCTAGTAAGATTACCCATGCCTCTTTTTATTTGCAGTCTGAAAGCTTAGACAGGCTGTGATTTAGAGTCATAAAAATATTGCCTTCTTCAGGAAATTAAATTTAAAGGCAAACTTATAGGGACATATTTTCAGAAATATTTTAGAAATTTGATGCAGTTTCTTAGATTTGGAGAAATTAGGGCTGGATTTCTTGCAGAATGGTATTGTTTTTATTTAGAACTGTTTTCGTTCATGTTTTCTCTCCCTGGCTTTTCTAGAAACGATTGGAACAGCAGAAGCCTACAGTAATTGCAGCTTCCACCACTTCCCCAACAAACAGTACAACTAGTACCATTTCTCCAGCACAAAAAGTTATGGTGGCCCCCATAAGTGGCTCAGTTACAACTGGAACTAAAATGGTACTCACTACTAAAGTTGGATCTCCAGCTACAGTAACATTCCAGCAAAACAAGAACTTCCATCAGACCTTTGCTACGTGGGTTAAGCAAGGCCAGTCAAATTCAGGTACACAACAGTTATTAAAGAAAAGATGACTTTCATTCAGGGAAAAGAAATTTCATTCCTTTACTGAAATGAAACATTTCTTTAGAAAATTGTGTTTCTTCTGCAGCTGGTTGAGCAAACAAGCTGCAACAATTGGTTTGTTACAAATAATATTCATAATTATTACATTAGCGAAACTCCTCTCTTACATTATTTCACTTTCAACATTTACATAGTTCACTTACTTTGAGTAGAGAGGAATGTTTGTCTTAAAAATACAAAATGAGCCACATTTCATGCATTGGTGCCCTTCCTATAAGTCACTACGTTGCTGGTTATTTTAAATCTAAAGCTTATTAAATGTCTTATACCCCATTAGCCACCAGCACAGCTGCCACATCTGCTACAACCATTGCCAGCACAGGTCAGACGTTCCAAATTACAGGCAATCCAGTCACTATGGCAGGAAAAGTAATTACCAAATTGCCACTTCCTGCAAACAGCAAGATTGTCGCTGTAAATGTGCCAGCAACACAAGGAGGTAAGGGAAATGTGAAGAGTTTTAATTCACATTTGCCAGATCATACTGTCGCCATTATTTTTCATTTCCTTTTCACTGATTTCAGTCCTCGGATCTCACATTCTATGTAGCCCACTATAAAACCCTGCCACACGTAGTTTCTCCTCAGAAACCCAGCAACACCTGATGCATTTTATTAAAGGGGCAGTTGTTAATGACTTCTTCATCTTTTTTTAAGGCGTTGTTCAAGTACAGCAGAAAGTTCTGGGTATCATTCCATCAAGTACAGGTACAAGTCAGCAGACCTTTACTTCATTCCAGCCCAGGACAGCAACAGTCACAATTAGGCCCAATACCTCAGGCTCTGGAGGAACCACAACCACTTCACAAGTAAGAATTCTCAACAGGCTTATTTTGTTTTAAAGTGTTAAGCACACTAAGTTGAAGTTTTAGAACCGCCTCTTCCAGGATTAATCCAGCTTCTAATTTTCCTTTGCCTTTTACTTAATCTTTGACAAAGTACTGATTTTTTTAAAAAACCTTTTATATTTCTAAGAATAAATCATACGTGAAATGTTAATTTTTAACAATAGCATATTCGTATATGTTATGAATCATCATAAATGCTTTCTAGGATTTTGTAAAGAAAATTCCTTCATATGAAACATTGGACAGCATTAGAGCCCCCAGGGAAACTTGCTGTGCAGCTAACAAGTGGAATGAAAATAGAATCTATGGCATTATAACTAGTTTGTTATCAGCTGGTATGCACACATATTAGATACATCATTTCTTTGGCTCTAGTATCATGGAAAAGAATTGAAGTTTTGTAGACTCGAAAATGTTCTGAACCTAATTATAAAACTGAAAATAATATGCTCTGTAGTCTCTTCTCTAAAACCATGAAAGAACATTGGGTTTCCAATCTTACTGTTATATTCTGTGGGTGACAGATATGTATTGGACCTCAGGGAAAATAGGACTCAACATTTTCCTGTGAGCGGCCATGGTGGTTATAGAACAGCGCTTCACTGGGTCTTGGCCCTCCCTTCTAGTCTGCAAAACTATACTTGGTATCAGTGACAAGGAATTTCATATGCTCTCATTTCAATTAAATTTTCTCCCCTCAGAATTCCATCTTTATTCTGATGCTTAATGTAATTTAAGATGTAATGTCCAAGAGCTTTTGTCATTTCTGTAGCCCTATATATCAATAGAGAATGTTTAAAGATCTGTGTTCTAAGTCCATCATGCTTTTAGCCTTTTAAAAACATTTTAATTCATTGTGCTTTGTGTCATTTGTAGGTAATCACAGGGCCTCAGATCCGCCCTGGTATGACGGTGATTAGAACACCACTCCAGCAGTCAACACTAGGAAAGGCAATTATTCGAACACCTGTGATGGTACAGCCAGGTATTCATCCCTCCAGCATTTTCATTTTACATCTAAACAAGTCTAAGAAATCTGTAATACTCTGTATTTGCCACTCTACATACTAAAAAAATACCAATTTTGAATGAATACTTCAAAGCATACTAAATTTCTAATCCATTGTGGGGTACATCCATATTACTTCATTTCTGGCATTTCCAGTAAGGGAAAAATACTGAACAGAGCAAAAGTCAATGATTTTTACATTGTCTTAAAGATAAAAAGTTGCGATGAAGATGCAATTTGGAATCTTTAAGAACCAAGTAAGGGGCACCTGACTGGCTCATTGGTGGAGCATGTGATTCTTGATCTTGGGGTTGGTTGTAGGTTCGAGCCCCACATTACTTAAAAGAGATTAAGAGATTACTTAAAAATAAGATTTTTTTTTTTTTTAAAGAACCAAATAAGATTTCATTTGAGTGTTTAAAGCTGAAACTATTTGATATCACATGGATAGGGTCAGGCGGATTATCAAGTAGCAGCTAAGTCATGCTGCCAAAGCTGGACTCAGAGGCAAATTTATTTAATAAATATTTGAGTACCTACTCCAGGCAGTTGAAATACGCTGGAGGATAAAACAGACCAAAAACCCATATTCTTAAGTCTTTAATTAGTAGTTAGAGAAATATATAAAACAAGTCTTAAAGAAAACAGAAGGAAGTAAAATAAAAATACAAGTAATAATTAGAAAACAGGGAAGGGTGGGTGCCTGGCTTGCTTGGTCAGTAGAGCGTGTGACTCTTAATCTGGGAGTTGAGAGTTCAAGCCCCGTGTTGGGTATAGACATTACTTAAAAATAAAATCTTTAAAAAAAAAAAGAGAGAAGGGAAAATGTTATTAAAATAAACCATTCTTTTGCAAGTCTGATCTTGAGAAATGGGAACCAAATGCTAGTTTACAAAATTACTAATGAGAAAGTGCTATAAAAATAGAATGAACTTTTTTTTTTTTAAGATTTTATTTATGTGTTAGAAAGAGAGAGAACACAAGCAGAGGGAGAGCGACAAGCAGACTCCCCGCTGAGCAGAGAGACTGACGCAGGGCTAGATCCAAGGTGATGAACTGAGCCAAAGTCAAATGCTTAACCAACTGAGCCACTCAGGAGCCTCTAGAGTGAACTTTTTTTAATCAAAAGAGAATTGTGTATAGGAATCCTTGTAGTAAGACCTTGGAAAATTCTCACTGCCCATACTCAGGAACTTAATCTATTTGAATAATGACGCATAAGTATATACTATGCTTATACGTTTCAAGTCTCAATGACTCATATCAAGGAAAGAAGTTTGGAAAAAAATTCCAGACCTCATGGTATTATGGGTAAAATTCTTTTAATTGATTAGGAAGCAACTTTTCTTATTAAAAAAAGTTCCAGGGCATAGGGGAAAGAAAAGATTAAATCTTTTCCATTTATTTTACAGTTTTAGCACAGTTCTAATATGAAATAAAGCACTGTTTTGTTTTGTTTTTATTTAAATAAAGGCAATTTTCTAAAGTCTAAACAGGATTTACCCTAGAAAAGAAAGTATGCTCCATTATTTCACTTAATGCTGCAGGGACAATTGATAAAATTTAGTATCTATTACTGTTTAAAAATAGCTCTCAGGTAACTAAATGGAACAAAAAAAGTAATGTAAAGGAGAAAAAAAATTATAGGTCAAATGGTAATATACTTACAAAACGGAAAAAAATTGGTAATTGCAAGATACATAGAGCCTTTGTTCCGTATAGCCTTATGTAGCTTGAATTATGTGTTTGACTTGCATATGTGAATCCGTAGTTATACATCCGAGTGTGCCTCATGTGTCAAAGAAAAGCAAGATGGCCAGTGGGTCCGGTGGGGCCCAGTGAAGATGTGGAAGATTCCTAGGAGTTGTGGCCAGAGAGGTGGAGGGTGGGTGGGTGTGTGTGTAGTGTGCCTCTGATCATGTGCAGATCAGCTTATCCTATTCCTATCACCACACTAGCCTTTCCCAAAATGAAATCCACAGATTTCCTGGATGTAATAAAAAAAATTTTTTTTAATTTTTGAATTTACATTTTGGTGATAATCTCAAAATAAATTAACATGTACATGTTGGGGATCATCTGAATGAGCAGCCCCAACCCTTTAACCCATCTGTGTTTATGATGGTATCATATCAGTACCAGGGTATCAACTAAAGTAATTTTTCATGCATTGTTCCTCAAACTGCAGTGCAAGGACATAATGTGGGGTCCAGAAGTTCTCAAATTAAAGCACTTGACTTCATATGATATATTTTTTTTCGGTTCATCTTAAGAACAAATGGGGGGGGGCGCCTGGGTGGCACAGCGGTTAAGCGTCTGCCTTCGGCTCAGGGCGTGATCCCGGCGTTACGGGATCGAGCCCCACATCAGGCTCCTCTGCTGGAAGCCTGCTTCTTCCTCTCCCTCCCCCTGCTTGTGTTCCCTCTCTCGCTGGCTGTCTCTGTCTCTGTCAAATAAATAAATAAAAATCTGTAAAAAAAAAAAAAAAAGAATAAATGGGAGAGATTAACTGAGGAAAGTTTAGAAGATAGAGTAATGATGGGAAATGTGTACTGCTACTTGTTAGAGCATGTTGTACACCACCAGAATTAGCACTGTGACACCGAAGGAAACAAGACCTGTAGAAGCAATTAAAGAGGCATTACATGTGAGAATTTGCATTGTGACAGTGGTGTCATTTTGAATTAGGAAGGGAAGACTGGACTTACAGCAAATGATACTGGAATAATCAGTTTATAGTTTTGGTGGGGGTAGACCTCTGCCAACACATACCATGACTAAGAACGTACTTGAGATTTATCTGATTAGAGAATACAGGAAAACTTTAAAAGAAATAATTAAACCCAGAACAAGAAAAAATACACACATACATATTGAAAAAAACCCACAAAACTGAGATTTAAAAAGAAATAAAAGGCAAAATGCAAAGTAGGAAGAATATATAATTGTAATTTATAACTTTAATCTGTAAACACCTATAAATAGGAAAAGAAGAGAAATGAGAAGGGTGCAGAGAGAGAATTCACAGATGAAGCATAATGACTTGACACGATTTAGATGCTGACCCTCTATAGTAGTTGAAGAAATTCAGAGACCATGATGCTCTCACATCATTTCTGATTGCTGGAATATTGTACTTAGTGATAGGACCTAGGGTTGGCAAGGGTTCAGTGAAATAGAAACTCAGTGATTGTGAGAGTATGGGTTGGTATAGCCTCTCTAAAATTCAATTTAGGGGGCGCCTGGGTGGCACAGCGGTTAAGCGTCTGCCTTCGGCTCCGGGCGTGATCCCGGAGTCCTGGGATCGAGCCCCACATCAGGCTCCTCCCCTGGGAGCCTGCTTCTTCCTCTCCCACTCCCCCTGCTTCTGTTCCCTCTCTCGCTGGCTGTCTCTATCTCTGTCAAATAAATAAAATCTTTAAAAAATAAAATAAAATTCAATTTAGTACTGTGTTCCTATTAGAATATTGGGGGAAGTTTACTTTAAGGAAATAACTAGAAGTGCACAAAAATTTATAAGCAAGGATTTCACAATAGCGTTATTTTAAAAAAGATAGAAGGAGAAGGTATTCTGAATGTAAAAAGATTTTCGGTGTTATACATATGCAATGTTATACATAAACACCACTCATTAAAAGAAATATCTGTGTTTATGTACAGAAATATATATGTACAATGGGAAAAAAAGACAGGAAATGAATATAAAACTTCAGAAATGTGATGGTATTTACTAATTAATAATGAATTGGGACATCATAAATGTAAAATTAGCTACCAGATAATTACTCGTAGCAACTATTCCACAAGGGAAAAATTGCACCTGTTTTTTCTTCTAGTTTCAGCAAGTTAAATGAGAAGTGAAAGTTCTTAGAAGACTATAGTGCCACTCTAATTTAAATTCATTCATTCAGTAGATCTTGAACAATGAACTATGGAAGAAGTATTTGAGCATTTTGCCCTGATATGGAGGATAAAGTGATCCTTGACCTCGTGGTTCTCCCAAACTGTCTGGTGAAGAGCTAAGAGAAAAGCTCATTTTTAAACATAATTGGTTCAAAATAGTCCTGTTCTGTTTGTTATGTTTAAAACTCATATGAAATTCATATGAATTCATTATATATTAGATTATCTTCTTATTTTAAATATTCCTGAGGAAAGGCAGCCATCTAAAGTGGCTCTTTATATGTATTTTTTTTTCAGTCTTCCCTATTGTCATTTTAGCTTCAGACTCGTGGGAAGAATATTGATTGTGTTTTCACTCTACTGCAGATAGCAAGAACTGGGGAAAAGGTGTCAGTGAGCTGAGCGAAAACAGGTTCACTGACAGCCAGGCGGGACTCTGGGTGGGGGTATATGTCTCAGTGCATCCTTGGACTGACAGTATCACGTAGGTCTTTTTGAAAATTGAAAAGTATATGTTCATCTGACATGTTGAACAATATCTCAGCTCAAAATACTGCATAAGGACATGTAAGCATTCATAGCATTTGCTGTGTGTGTAGGTGCCCCTCAGCAAGTGGTGACTCAGATCATCAGAGGGCAGCCCGTCTCCACCGCCATCTCCGCCCCTAGTGCTGTTTCCTCAGCACCTGGGCAGAAGGGATTAACTTCAGGAACATCCAGCACAAATCTGCAGTCTTCAACCTCACAGTCCCCTCGCCCCCAGCAGGGACAGGTGAAGCTTACCATGGCTCAGCTCACTCAGTTAACACAGGGCCACGTAAGTAATGCAACTTCATTTTAACCTTTTTTAAAGTTTTTCAACTTAGTTAACATTCTTCATTTTAACTTTAGAGGTGATCATCTATTTATTCTTGCAGTAAGTTTAAAAACATGTACTTAAGGCACCTGGGTGACTCAGTTGGTTAAGCATCCAGCTCTTGGTTTTGGCTCAGGTCACGATCTCAGGGTCATGAGATTGATCCCTGGGTCAGGCTTCCATGCTGAGCAGGGAGTCTGCTTGAGATTCTCTCTCCTCCCTCTGCCCCTCCGCCTGCTTTCTCTCTCTCAAATACATTTTTTAAAAAAACCAAAACCATGTACTTATTCTCAAAAGTTTATAATGCACTTTTTAAAGAAATGGCTGCTTCCTAGAGTTGAACAAAAATGCTTCTTAAGGGGGGCGCCTGGGTGGCACAGCAGTTAAGCGTCTGCCTTCGGCTCAGGGCGTGATCCCAGCGTTATGGGATCGAGCCCCACATCAAGCTCCTCCGCTAGGAGCCTGCTTCTTCCTCTCCCACTCCCCCTGCTTGTGTTCCCTCGCTCGCTGGCTGTCTCTATCTCTGTCGAATAAATAAATAAAATCTTTAAAAAAAAATGCTTCTTAAGGGCGAGATGTAATAAATTTCAGTTGTCTAGAGTCCTTACACTGTAAACTAAAACAGCCAGATGGATAATCTTTTTAACTACCAAAATATTACTAGTTGACCAATTTCCGTGGGAGAAATAAAATTTGAATTACATAAGTTGCTTTCTTGCAAGATTCAATATTATTATCAGTTCTTCTAGTAGTAATCACTAGATTGAATGCAGTTCCTATAAAAATCCCAAGAGATTTTTTTGTGGAACTTAAAAATTTATGTGGAATTGGAAAGGAGAAAGAATAACTATAACACTTTTGAAGAACAGGAGGCTTTGCCCTATGTGATAACCTGATACCAAAACTTCTTACAATGCCTCACTCATTAATACAGAAAGGTACAGACAACAAGGATGGATAGACCAGTAGCACAGCAGAGAATGCAGAAAGTGACCATGCATATGTGGGCACTTGTTCTACGATAGAGGTGTCATTACATGTCACTGAGAAAAGGACAGATTGTTCAGTAAATGGTGTTGGGACAATTGAGTTTATACAGGAAGCTATGAAACTAGGCCACTACCTCACTCAAACTCAATTCCAGGAGGATAGAAGTCCTACCTCTGAAAGGTAAAGCTATAATGCTTTCAGAAGATATGATAGAAGAAAACCTTCATAACCTAAGGTAGGAAAAGAAAGGCTTTCTTACTTTAAAAAAAAAAAAAAAAAAGGGGTGCCTGGGTAGCGCAGTCGTTAGGCGTCTGCCTTCGGCTCAGGGCGTGATCCCGGGGTTCCGGGATCGAGTCCCATATCGGGCTCCTCCGCTGGGAGCCTGCTTCTTCCTCTCCCACTCCCCCTGCTTGTGTTCCCTTTCTTGCTGGCTGTCTATCTCTGTCAAATAAATAAATAATCTTTAAAAAAAAATTAAAAAAAAAAGACTAATGGTAAAGGAAAAGATTTATAAATTCAACTACATCAAAAATAAGAACTTCAGTTCAGCAAACATTATAAAAGTGGAAAGAATGAGGGAAGATATAAATACAGTCAAACAAGGACTATCCAAAATACATGGAAGAATTACTAAAAATCAAGAAGGAAAAAAGGCAAAGCTCAGTAAAAAAAGAAAAGGCAAACAAACTTGAAGAGTTTGTCCAAAATCAAAAAAAGTACTGAACTCTATTAGTAATGAGGGAAATGCATACTAAAACCATGTACATAAGAGCTTGGTATAAATTTAAAAAACAGGATCAAGAATTGGCAACGACATGAAACAAAATGAACTTTCATTCACAACTGCTGGTAGTATAAATTGCTTTAGTCATTTGGAAAACTAGACATTATCTAGCAAAGTGGGGATATGTGCATACGTCCAGGAGTTTTTCTAGGTGTATTCCTTAACGACGTTCTTGTTCATGTGAGCACCAGGGTAGTGGACATGAGTATTCATAGCAGCATGGTTCTCAAGAGTAAAAAAAACTGGCAACAACCCAAATGTCTGTCTACTGTCAATTAGATAAATTGTGGTACATGCCTACAGCAATGAAAATGAAAAACTGCAGCCACACAGAACCACATGGTTGAGCTAAAAGAGCAAGTAACAAACATATATTAAGATTCCATTTGGATAGGGGCGCCTTGGGTGGCACAGCGGTTAAGCGTCTGCCTTCGGCTCAGGGCGTGATCCCGGTGTTACGGGATCGAGCCCCACATCAGGCTCCTCTGCTGTGAACCTGCTTCTTCCTCTTCCACTCCCCCTGCTTGTGTTCCCTCTCTCGCTGCTGTCTCTCTCTCTGTCGAATACATAAATAAAATCTTTAAAAAAAAAAAAAAAAGATTCCATTTGGATAAAATTCAGTAACAGGCAAAACCAGCTCTATTGTGTAGGGATATAGGGCTGTCGCGTTGCCTACCTGGAGGGGCATCATTCCCATCATGTTCTTCATGGATGGTGCTCTTGAACTTGTGAACCTGTAGCCCTATAAAGATTTCTTTTTTTTTTTTTTTAAAGATTTTATTTATTTATTTGACAGAGATAGAGACAGCCAGTGAGAGAGGGAACACAAGCAGGGGGAGTGGGAGAGGAAGAAGCAGGCTCATAGCGGAGGAGCCTAATGTGGGGCTCGATCCCTTAATGCCGGGATCACGCCCTGAGCCAAAGGCAGACGCTTAACCTCTGTGCCACCCAGGTGCCCCCCTATAAAGATTTCTAACTGGCGCCTGGGGGCTCAGTCAGTTAAGTGTCCAACTCTTGATTTTGACTCAGGTAGTGATCTCGGGGTCGTGAGATTAAGTTCCGTGTTGGGCTCTGCACCCCGCGGAGAGTCTGCTTGAGATTCTTTCTCTCCCTCTCCCCCCACCTCCACACACGTGTTCTCTCTCTTCTCAAGTAAATAAAATAAATATTAACAACAAAAATCCAGGGGCTCCTGGGTGGCACAGTGGTTGAGCGTCTGCCTTTGGCTCAGTGCGTGATCCCGGCGTTATGGGATCGAGCCCCACATCAGGCTCCTCCGCTAGGAGCCTGTTTCTTCCTCTCCCACTCCCCCTTTGTGTTCCCTCTCTCGCTGGCTGTCTCTATCTCTGTCGAATAAATAAATAAAGTCTTTAAAAAAAAAAAAAGTACAGAGGATTTGCCTTTTAAAAAAAAAAAAAATCCAAACTTACGGGGTGCCCAGATGGTTGTCAGTTGAGTGTCCAACTCTTGGTTTCAGCTCAGGTCATGAGATCGAGCCCTGTGACGGGCTCTCCTCTCAGCAGGGAGTCTGCTCCAGATTCTCTTTTCCCCTCCGCCCCACATTCTCTCTAAAGATAAATAAATAAATCTTGAAAAAAAAAACCCATGCCTATGCAGTAGCACTATGAGGAAGTGCAGTGTCGTGGTAGCAGTGAGAGCAGTGGTTACCTCTGGGGGGATAGAAGATGGAGGTCAGAGCATATCCCAGCGGGGGCTTCTTGGAGACGTAATGGTGACCTGAATGCTGGTGCTGTAGATGTTTACTTTAGAATGATTTTTTAAACTACACTTGTGTTTTATGTCATTTCGAATATGTAAGAAACCAAATTTTCAAAATGCAAGAGTGAATAAGGGATTCACGAGTGAAGAATATGGAGTTCAGTACATGAACTTTGTGGTGTCGGTTTTGGCTGTTGAGAATCTGGGGTGGGTTGTTTTTACTTCGCTTTCTAACTCTCCGCCATGTCCCTGGTAGTTAAGGTCACTGGATTGGTAAGTCCTGGACAGAAGAGGTAGTACATACACAGTTTTTACTTCCTGGTCCCCATTTTGATAACTGTGTGGCATTAGCAGCCCTCCTGACTTGGTGTTTGCGTTCCCTGTCTAAACCCTAAGCTTTGTATACTTGAGCGCACACAGGCACACACCATGGGTAATGTGGTGCATGTTGAAAAACTGAAACCGGGAGACCGGGGCTTCTCATTTTATCCTACCTTTAACTTGGTCTCTAACTTTAGGCAAGTGACTTGAACTTTCAAACCTTGAATTTCTAATTAGTGATAAGATCATAGTAATATTTTCTCTCCCTGCTCCACAAAGTCACAAGTCCATTATGAAGATCAAACAAGACAACATGTATAAAGATGCTTTGAAAATTATAAAATAATATGAATATAATATGGTTTAAAATCAGAATTTGGTGGGGACGTTAGTCATTCACCCCAGTGCCCTTATTTTATAGGTTGGGGAAAGTTAGATTTGGAGGAATAATGTTACTTGTAGACAGATACCTGGCTGTCCATTTGAAGAGTTTGGACTGGAACTCTGGGTTGTTCATGTTTTTTCCACTATATAACATCAGTCTTTCCAAATATTCTTATTTTAGCTTATCTGAATTCCTTCTGATGCTATTCTGTAGACATCGAAGTATATGTTTTCATTACATTAAAGGACCTTCCCAACGTCAGAGTGATATACTTACAGATTGATGGTGTGAATACTGTTTACATGTTGTCTGTTCTTTTCACAGGGTGGCAATCAAGGTTTGACGGTAGTGATTCAAGGACAAGGTCAAACGACTGGACAGTTGCAGTTGATACCTCAAGGGGTGACTATACTTCCGGGCCCAGGACAGCAGCTGATGCAAGCTGCCATGCCAAATGGCACTGTTCAGCGGTTCCTCTTCACGCCTTTGGCAACAGCAGCCACAGCAGCCACCACCACCACCACCACCACCGTTTCCACTACAGCAGCAGGTAGAACTTGGGGTCACCAGAAATGCTGCGTGTTATTACTCAAGTGGGATGGGAGGCCCACTGCTTATCTTTGAGAGGATATGCCTCAAGCCAGTGAGCTTACAAGATGACTGGTCAGCCTCACAGGATCTCTTGTTCCTACAGGCCCCCTGCCCCCCGTTTCCACCCATAAGAAGTATAGAAAATTGGGGCGGGGAGCAGAAAATAGTGGCTATCATGGTAACTGTGCCCACACTTAGTTCTTGCCCAGCCTTGGAGGCACTGATTGAGTCATGCAGATAATCTCAGGGCAGATGGGCCTGTCCGGCTCATAGCCTACATCTGAGAGCTGCAGGTCCAGCACCACTTTGTTAGCCTCCTCTGGCAAGCTGCCTTCACCGTTCCATAGGAGAAAAATGAGGCGTTAGCATTAGCCTGTGCCGGAAGTCCTGGCTGATTTCCAGAGACCACCTTCCTTTAAAAACCAGCGCTCTGGAGAGTTTACAGTGTGTGCAGAGGGCAGCCTTGAAGCGGGACCCGGCTCCCCAGTTAGGAGAGTCTGACTTAAGTGTGTTTGTGGAGCATTTCTGAGGCATCAGTCTTCTATACTGAAATTCAGAATTCTCACCTTTAGAAAATTGCCTTCAAATTCTTCTTTTACCAAGGTCCTGTGTTCTAGAGTAATAGATATATTTGGCCTTTCTTTTTCACAGGTACAAGTGAACAAAGACAGAGTAAATTATCACCCCCAACACAGGTGCAACAAGCCAAAACCTTGCCACCAGCTCAGTCATCAAGTGTGAGTCCTCCAGAAGCCCAGCCACAGACTGCTCAGCCTTCAGCTCAGCCCCAGCCCCAAACCCAGGCCCCATCCCCAGCTCAGCCTGAAGTTCAGACTCAGCCTGAAGTTCAGACCCAAACAACTGTCGCATCCCATGTCCCTTCTGAAGCACAACCCACCCCAGCACAGTCATCCAAATCCCAAGTCGCAGTGCAGTGTCAGCCTCAAAGTAATGTCCAAGGACAGTCTCCTGCTCGCGTCCAAAGTCCACCACTGACTCGAATACGTCCATCGACTCCATCCCAAGTGTCTCCTGGACAGCAATCCCAGGTTCAGACTACAACCTCACAACCGATTCCAATTCAGCCACATACATCTCTTCAGATACCTTCCCAGGGCCAGCCACAATCACAACCCCAGGTACAGTCTCCAACTCAAACTCTTTCATCAGGACAGACGTTAAGTCAAGTTACTGTTTCATCCCCATCCCGTCCTCAGCTACAGATACAGCAGCCGCAGCCCCAAGTCATTGCTGTGCCTCAGCTGCAACAACAAGTCCAGGTTCTCTCGCAGATCCAGTCGCAGGTTGTGGCTCAGATACAGGCTCAGCAAGGTGGTGTGCCCCAGCAAATCAAACTCCAGTTACCTATTCAAATCCAGCAAAGCAGTCCTGTGCAGACTCACCAGATTCAGAATGTGGTTACAGTGCAGGCAGCCAGTGTGCAAGAGCAGTTGCAAAGGGTTCAGCAACTCAGGGATCAGCAGCAAAAGAAGAAGCAGCAACAGATAGAAATTAAGCGGGAACACACTCTCCAAGCTTCTAATCAAAGTGAAATCATTCAGAAACAGGTAAAGTTATTAAGTAAAAGCAGCATGTTCAGTAGCTTGAATTATTGTGCTGTGCAGTAGACCTAGTGTTGGTTGTGTTAGGTTTCCGACATGAGACAACAGTCATTGATGGGTCAATTTAGAAGCAGCACTGGATTGACAAGAAATAACGAATGACTACCATGGCTTGGAACTCTTTGCTGGATGTAAACAATCAGTGCTTATTAGAAGAACTACCTGTATTCGGGGAGAGCTAAGATGGAAAGAATGGAGTTAGGAGTTTAAGTACCATGAATACAAAACTTGAAGGTCTGACTAAGCTCAAAGCCACTTCAGGCGTCATAGCCCTTCGTTTGAAGTTATTTGCAGTTGTCATTCCTTAGTTTGCGTATAGACTAAGCAAATTCTAGACAGTGGAAACTCATTTGCATTTCCAACCACACCTTTGTAAAAGGCTGGCATTCTTCTCTTCCATAGCTTAAATAAAAAGTGGCATCCTGCAGTAGCGTCTTAGTGAAGTAAGGCCATTTAGAGGAGTTAGAATTATTCTGCTTAAAATGAAGTCACAGGTATAAGATCCTGCAGCATCACTGGAGAAAACCGTCTTGGCATCAGCAGCGTGCACCACTCAGCATTAGTCATGAGATTGAGTGTGGATTTCAAGTGTTCCCAAGTCATGAGACCTGCATTCAGTTCCGGGGTCTTCCATTCACAGTCTGTGAAACTCATCTCTCTCCCCTGAGCTCTATATCCTCATTAATACTCCCTCTCTTTCCATCCGTACAAGATTATTGTAATGATTGAATGAGGTCATGTATGTAGAAGCATTTTTTATTTTTTATCGGGATATGTTTGACATACGGCATTGTATAAATTCAAGGTGTACAGCGTGTTGATTTGATACATTGATACTTGGAACATGATTGCCGTTGTAGTGGTAGTCAGCACCTCTGTCACGTCCTGTGAGCAGCATGTCTTTTTAGTGGTGGGAATAATTAAGATCTGGTCTCTTAGCACGTTTGATGATTCTAATACAACGTGGTTAGAAGTACTTTTTATTTTTATTTTTTTTTTAAAGATTTTATTTATTTATTCAACAGAGAGAGAGAGACAGCCAGTGAGAGAGGGAACACAAGCAGGGGGAGTGGGAGAGGAAGAAGCCAGGCTCATAGTGGAAGAGCCTGATGTGGGGCTTGATCCCAGATCGCTGGGATCACGCCCTGAGCTGAAGGCAGACGCTTAACCGCTGTGCCACCCAGGCGCCCCTAGAAGTACTTTTTAAACAGCAAAGGGATTTTAAAGGTGTATGGTAATATTCTTATAAATTGAAGTCATGTATATGTTCAAATGCATCATTACCCAGCTTTTAGTATTGTGTAGTCTGTAAATTGAGAATTATTACAATGTCTGTCTTTATCCTAATCTCTGTGCCAAGTGGGACGGGGAGGAGGGGAAGTACTTGAAATTAATACTGAGGAAGAGAGTGTAATGTTAAAAAAGGGGGGGAGCTGTTAGAGAATGATAGCTGGGTTAAAATTACAGCTTATAGTACTTACTTAATCTCAAACAAGTGAGTTAAGTTTTTCATGTCTTAGAATCTCATTTACAAAATTATCCCTTTCAGTGGTGTTAGGAAGAATAATTGAGGTAACATCAAGTGCTTACTTAGCACAGTGCCCAGTACACGGTAAGCACCCAGGACATATTGTTGTAACTCTAATTTTATTTGTATTAGGATATAAAATTCTTACAGTGTCTTTGGAAAACATACATGTGCTCAGATTTCTGCTGTTGTTATCTGTATACCAACTTGCAGTCATTATATAAAATACGCACTTTGGGATTTTGTTCTGTCCTGAAGGTGGTGATGAAGCATAATGCTGTAATAGAACATTTAAAGCAGAAAAAGACCATGACTCCAGCTGAAAGAGAAGAGAATCAAAGGTAGGGAGAAATGTTTATAACCCAGGAACACAGGGACTCGTTGTATACCGGCCTTTCCTCTTTAGCATGCACACGCATCGGAGGTCTGAGTTTTGTTTTTTTAATCTTGGCTGAAGTTCATTAAATGAGAACACTTGGCACTACTAGCTGCTCATAACTGGTTTGAATCACTCTTTGAAGCTTTCCAGTCACAGAAAGTTTATCAGCCGTAGAGACATAGAAAAATTATTTCTTAAGCCTTTCGGAATGAAATGCCCAGTATTACATGGATTGTATATTTCTCTCTAGAATGATTGTCTGTAACCAGGTGATGAAGTATATTTTGGATAAGATAGATAAAGAAGAAAAACAGGCAGCAAAAAAACGGAAGCGTGAAGAGAGCGTGGAACAGAAACGTAGCAAGCAGAATGCCACCAAGCTCTCCGCACTGCTCTTCAAACACAAAGAACAACTCAAAGCTGAGATATTAAAAAAGAGAGCGCTCCTGGACAAAGACCTACAGATTGAAGTGCAGGTAAGAAGGTATTTCCTTTCCTTCTGTGTCCAACATTTAGCATTTAACTTTATTCTTTTTTTCCCCTTGCAACTTTGGCTGAGCTTTAAATGTCAGCTTGTTTCCAGAACTTACATTTTTGTACAGAAACTAAAAACAGTGGGACATGTGTCTTTTGAAATAGGACAGGTTTTATATTTGAAGGTATATTGTAATCTCTAATGTAATCACTCTAAGCAGTCTATTGATTTAAAGAAGAACATTTTGAGAACCCTCTTTGGGATAGCTTTTATGCTCTATGACATAGTTATCAGGAGCTAAGTTTCATGAGAAACATACACCAAGAACTGCGAAACAGTGTTGGAAGAATGGAAAATAAAGAGTTGCCCATTAAATAAGACGCCTTCCTCCTTGACTTGTAACTGACCCTGTAGACATTGCTAACCCTCTGCTTGCTGGGGGATTTATTGAATAATGAAGACATCTGTTCACACATATTTGAACAGCTTCTTTAAAAAGAAGCAGGCTATCTAAAGCATCCCTAGAAGAACCTTGTATATTTTAAGAAGATGAGTATTTTTTAAAAAGTGATCATCCCAGCAACCAACATGACACAACTCTGAGACATGAGAGATCTTTCCACTAAAGTCAGAGACCAGATGACGGTGCCAAAACCCAACATTATTATTTATCACCTCCAAAAATTTCTAGCTAGTGTGTTATGTCAAGAAAAGGAAAAAAAAGGAGATAAAATTCTTATTGTATATGATACAATTATTATATCAAAACCCCAGAAGATGAATTTTATTTGTGAGAGATTTCGGTGAGGGGGTCACATGCTAGATACATGTTGAGACTACAAGCGTTGCGAAAGTGCATAAATAAAAGAGCCAGTTCACAGTAGCAAATATTCCCTCTCACCTTAAGATCCATTTCCCATCAAAAATTCTAAAGGGTGGTGCAATCGTTAAGTGTCTGCCTTCTGCTCAGGGCGTGATCCCGGAGTTCTGGGATCGAGCCCCACATCAGGCTCCTCCGCTAGGAGCCTGCTTCTTCCTCTCCCACTCCCCCTGCTTGTGTTCCCTCTCTCGCTGACTGTCTCTCTCTCTGTCAAATAAATAAATAAAATCTTTAAAAAAAAAATTCTAATATGAGAAAGGAAACCACAAAAATAATAGAAGAAAACGAGATTGTCATTTTTGTAATTTCAGAGTAGAGAAAACCACTCCTGCGCATTACAGATTTCAGATGCCACAAAGGAAAAAGATTTGATGACAAGAAAAAAATTTTATATAGGAAGAAAGAAAATACCATAAACAGTATTGAAAAATAGGTAACGAACAGGGAAAAAATTTCGTGACATTGATGACTGAGTTAGTATTCCAAAAATTTAAAGAGCTCTTAGGTCAGTAAGAAAAGGATGAATATTGGTCAATTAGATAAGGGGAATCCTATCACAATATATACATATAGCAAGTTACTACAACATATACTTCAAATATCTTGCAATTTTTGTCAGTGATACCTCAATAAACCTGAAATTTAAAAAAAAAAAAAGAACACTCTAGTACAAGAATGTGTAAGACATACAAATAAGCAATTTTCAAATGTAAAAATGCCAAATACCAGTAAACATATAAAAAGATAGTCAACCTAGGGACGCATGGGTGGCTTGGTTAAGTGGCTGCCTTCAGCTCAGGTCGTGATCCCAGGGGATCGAGCCCCGTCTCGGGTTCCCCACTCAGCGGGAGGCCTGCTTCTCCCTCTCCCTCTGCCTGCTGCTCACCCTGCTTGTACTCTCTCTGTCAAATAAATAAAATCTTTAAAAAAAAAAAAAAAGTCAACCTAAATACTAGGAGTGAAATGAAAATACTGTTTTTCTAGAGAAAATATCATGTATTTCTAGAGAACATTACGTCAGCGTATATCAAAGACTCTAGGGCACCTGGGTGGCTCAGTTGGTTAAACAACTGCCTTTGGCTCAGGTCATGATCCTGGAGTCCCAGGATCGAGTCCCACATCAGCTTAGCAGGGAGTCTACTTCTCCCTGTGACCCTCTCGCCTCTCGTGCTTTCTGTCACTCTCTCTCTCTCAAATAAAATTCTTTAAAAAAAAAGAAAAGACTCTAGGGGCGCCTGGGTGGCGCAGTCGTTGGGCGTCTGCCTTCGGCTCAGGGCGTGATCCCGGCGTTATGGGATTGAGCCCCACATCAGGCTCCTCCACTGGGAGCCTGCTTCTTCCTCTCCCACTCCCCCTGCCTGTGTTCCCTCTCTTGCTGGCTGTCTCTCTCTGTGTCAAATAAAGAAATAAAATCTTCTAAAAAAATAAAAAATTAAAATTAAAAAAAAGACTCTAAAATGTGGATATTCTGATATTCCATAATTTCAGTTCTAGAAATTCATCTAAGAAACAGACAAGATATATGAGTAAGGACATAGTGAATGTTAATAAATATAACAAAAATTTGGAATCAGCCTGAAATCCACAGAGAAGAGATTGGTAATCAGTATTTCTCAACAGAAGCACTTTGGGCCCTTTCCACAGGCCAGATTTTTACACACTGTAGAAAGTATAGCATTGGGTACTAAATGCTAGTATCATCACCTTCAACCCAAAAAATGACCTTGTCCCCTCTACCTACATTCTCAAATACTCAGGGTACCAGCAGCACCCTCAGCTGGGAACCGCTGGATTAAATACATTTGAGAGTGTCCACACAATGGACTACTATTTTAACAAAACAGTGTGTGTAGGATTGGTCCTTTTTGTTTTTAATTCTTTGGGGAAATTCTCAATGATAAATGCTTCAACGAAAAATCCAGGTTGCAGAATAGTATCTGTACTGTGACTTATCCATTCAATTCACTCAGCAGGTATTTATTTAACATCTAATGTGTGTCGTTAGCTATTCCCACTCCATATTCTGCACAGAGCGGGGAGATACTTAATAGTCTGTATTCTTTACATATAAATAAGTATATTGGACATGTACATTCAGATGTCTTTCAAAGTAATTACCTTGGCCAACAAATAAAAATAATCTGTAAGTCAATGTGCCCCCTGCCAAAGATTACCATTTTAAAATAATTTTAGAATATATCTTGTATATATTTTTTTAATAGATGTATTTGTGTATAAATGTAATTTCTGCAGAAATGGAATCACACTGGAGACAACATATACTGAACATTTTTCTGCATTCATTATACTGTGCAGCCATTTAAAAATATTTCTGCTATAAACATCCTCAGTGTGGTCTTCTTGACAGTATATTACATAATCTAATAAGGAAGAAAATTTGTTATAGTTTAAGAAAGAAGACGTTCAGTATTATTTTAATTAGTAGAATTTATGGCTAAGGTAATTTGCTTTGAAGGGCAATATTCAAATGTATATGTACTAGCATATTTTAAAAATAATTTTTAATTTTATTTTTTTATTTTCAAGATATGTGATTGGTCCTTTATGTTCTTGTATGATTTCTACTTGTCTCTTTTTTGTTAAATAGGCTATTTTTTAGAGCAGTTTTAAATTTACAGAGAAATTATGCAGAAAGAATTCTTGTATACTATTCTCTCACGCACCCCCCCCCGCCACATACACACCCAAATTTCTCTGTTACCATTTTGCGTTAGTGTGGCCATATTTTACAGCTGATAAGCCAATATTGATACATTATTATTAACTAAAGTCCATGGTTTACACTGTTTCACTCTTTGTGTTATGCAGTCCTAGGAGTTTGACAGATGCATCATATCCATGTTACATACAGAATACAAAATCCTATCATCATAGTATCGTACAGAATAATTCCACTGACCTAAATATGTCCTGTGTTCCACATTTTTATCTCTCCTCCATCCCCCTGTGCTCCTCTTATTGATAAAATAATTTATTATTTAGTAGAAATTAAACCTTCATTTAGCTCTTTGAACACCTCAAACATAGTATTACACAGTTTTTGTCAAATTGTCCTATAAAATTAATTTCAGTTGTAATGAATTCAGATTCAGTTGTTTGTTTTTTTGTAAGAGAGAGAGTGTGAGCGTGGTGGGGATGGGGTACAGAGGGATAGAGAGAGACTCTTAAGCAAGTTTCACCCCCAGCACAGAGCCTGATGCGGGTCTCCATCTCACAACCCTGGATCATGACCTGAGCCAAAATCAAGAGTCAGACACTTAACCGACGGAGCCAGCCGGGCTCCCCAGATTCAGTTAATTGATTTTGTTGGTTGTTTTTTTTCATATCACATTTCCATTTGGTTTGCATTTAGATTGTTTTTTAAGATTTTATTCAATTATTTGTCAGCACAAGCAGGAGGGAGAGCAGCAAGCAGGGGGAGAGAAGCAGGCCCCCCCACTGAGCAGGGAGCCCGATGTGGGACTCGATCCCAAGACCCTGGGATCATGACCTGAGCCAAAGGCAAGATGCTTAACCGGCTGAGCCATCCAGACGTCCCAGTATTTGGTCTTTAAGTGAGAGGAGTTTTGTTTTTGTTTCCTCTCTGGAGGCCCAGTGTAGACCAGCCAGCCCTTCCATCAAGCAGGTAGCCTATTCTTGGGGCCCATTCCCATACTTGAGTCCCCTTCTCCGTATAGAAACTGGTTGTTGTTGGGCTACCACCTCCTGGTTCTGAATCTGAAGTCCGCAGGCCTCCAGTGTTAGCCCTGTGTACACTTTTGTGTTTCCATTTCATAGAGACATTTATTATTATTCAAGCATGGCTCTATCTTTTCAGTTTTCTCTGTTTTATATTTTACTATCATTGGTATGCTTTTGAAGCAGGGGATCAAAGTATGTAACCACTATAACATCTTTTTTTTTTTTTTAAGTGACTTCTTCTATGCCCATTACGGGCCTCGAACTCACAGCCCCGAGGTCGAGAGTCACATGCTCTCCCAGCTGAGCCAGCCAGGTGCCCCACCCCCACTATACCATCTTGATTTTTCTAAAATCTGTTTTGTTATGTTACAAACACATCATATTAACTAGGAAAATGGCACCCAAGATTTACTTTCTTCCCTTGGAGGAAATTTAGACTTTTTTTTTTTTAAGATTTATTTATCTATTTATTTGACAGAAAGAGACACAGCGAGAGAGGGAACACCAGCAGGAGGAGTGGGAAAGGGAGAAGCAGGCTTCCTGCCAAGCATGGAGCCCAATATGGGGCTCCATCCCAGGACCCTGGGATCGTGACCTGAGCCACCCAGGTGCCCCTAGACTTTCTTTTTAAATACAGAAGGGTTGCTGAATAGTCGTACAACTTACCTTCTCACTTACAAGGCTATCTAGATGCTAGAGAGAAAAAATAAATTCATTAAACAGGGACCATTCAGGTTTGGTTGTTAGAATTTTTGTGATGTTTATGGGGCACCTGACTGGCTGGGTCATTGGAGTATGTGACTCTTGATTTTGGGGTCAAGTTTGAGCCTCACATTGGATGTAGAGATTACTCTAAAATGTTTTTTTGTGTGTGATGTTTAAAAGCTTGTTCATAGCAGTGATTTATTTATACCAAGTTTGTACATGGATGCCAATGACAGTGGCTTTTTTTTCTCTAGAGAAATAATCATTTCAAAGAATAAGTTGTAGCACTAGGTAACAGAGGTGTGTCTGTAAAGTATTTCACATGAAGAGAAATAAGGATTTTAATTTATGTCAAAATGCGTATTGATAAAATAGCTTTCCCTGCATTCTTAAATTCTAGACATAGGAGCATAATAAACAAGGCAAGTCTGTCTCTCATTCGGCTTTTGGCTGGTCAGACCACATCTTGAATATCATGTTCAGTTCATGTTGGGTCTCACTCTAAGGACACAGATGGAGAGCAATGAGAAGGAAGCAGCCAGTGGTGAGGACACTTGAAACCCCATTCTCAGCACCAACTGAAATAACCAGGACACAACATGGGCAAGCCAGGAGGGGACATTGTTTTCAGAAATTTGGTCATCTTTCTGTCAGATCTTTGAAGACAGTTAGCAGCTTTCTAGTTGTTAAATAATCTTCACTTTATTTTTCTATTTGTTTTGATTGGGTTTAAAGTATAGTTAGGACACTGCAGTTCCTCACCTCCTCACACTAGGCTGAACTGTGGAGCTGCTCCGACAAGGGAGGTGTAAGGTAAGAAGGAAGGTCATGTAAAGTCCTCTGGCCAAGCCATGCATTTACGTAAGTTGAATGACGGTCTCGTATTGTCTTTAATTGACAACAGGAAGAGCTCAAGAGAGACTTGAAAATTAAGAAAGAAAAAGACATGGTGCAGGCCACAGCAGTGGCGGCCACCTCACCTGCAGCACCGCCTGCGCCTCCGGCCCCTCCGCCTTCACCCCCGCCTCCGCCTCCTCCGCAGCACACAGGCCCCCTGTCCACGGCCACAGCCACGGCCACTCTGCCTGCGGCTTCCCAGAAGAGGAAGCGAGAAGAAGAAAGAGACTCAAGCTCCAAGTCCAAGAAGAAGAAAATGATCTCTACTACCTCAAAGGAAACTAAGAAGGACACAAAGCTTTACTGTATCTGTAAAACGCCTTACGATGAATCTAAGTGAGTAGATCTTTTTGGGCTCTAGTTTATTTTCTTAAAAGTTTAGCTGTTAAATTTCCAGTTGTGAAGAAAATGAGTATATTGGTAGCAATGTCAATGAAAGTAGTTGAAAGTAAGGGTCATGATGTTTCATCTGTGGTCTTAAAGCTGATATTCTTAAACTCGACACTAGAGAAGTAAAAATTTTGTATTTTACGTGTTCATGATTTATGTTCTTCATCATTTTCTTTTCTGTCAAAAACAAGCTTTCTGTTGCTCTTTTGCTTTCTCCTCTTCTCTCTGGATTAACTCCACATCAATCAATAATGCTGTCCGGAGAAGGAGGTATATTACTACCACTGCCCAAAGTTGAGAGCATCCTTTATGGAATCTGTTCACAACCTTATGATTACATCAAATCTTAGAGACTATCTGACTATGAATGGTGCCCAAGGTTTCAAGTTTGAGTGGTTTTGGTTTTATGTTTAATTTTAAGCAGTTCTGATGTTTTTTTGTATTGGAATACTGAAACTTAATATTATTTTTGTCGAAGTTCCCACTCTCTTTTTGGGGACAAAAGCTGGAGTGTTCTTTTCACTCAGTCCTCAAGAATAACACTCAAATATGTAATAATAAAGCATGGCAGCTGGAAGCTGTTTTTGACTGTTGTGACTTGTATTCAGTGATACATACAAGATTTTAGAGACACTAATCCATTAATGCAGTTTCATTTTTTTTTATCATCATCATTCAACGAAGTATTTAGCTTTCATTTTGAGCATTTAAATGTAGGCCAGCTTTTTAAAGCCAAGATTAACTACGGTATTTTTTGTAGTATGAAAAAGTTTGTGCTAAAAATATATGATTATTTAGAGTTAGCCATGCTTAATATATCTACCTTCAGTGGATGCCTAACCAATTTATAAAATTGTGATCTCTTCAGTGATGTTTTTTTAAGTTGCGACATTGAAGCTGCTTTGGCAGTGCTGTTTAGAATTACAACCAGGTGCTAGAGCAACACTTTTTGTTGCTAGATTTAGCTGTGCGATGAATTAAAACACCTGTTTTGGCATCTTCCCTTTTCATTGTCTTTACTGGAAATGATAGATAATGTGGAAAGTGGGGCCCTGCTAACTGATTTTGCCCTTAGTCTAATACAAGCATGTTTCCCCTTAAGCACAAGAATACTCAGTGATTTACAGAACAAAACAGAACATGATTTACTTTCTTTACAAAAATATCTGCTTATGGACTTTATGTAAATAATCAGACTTCTTTGGCTTATTTAAAATATTCAGATCGCAGAAATTCATTTCGCACACAGCATTTTTGTCCTACTTCAGTTGCGTATCATTAGGCACGCATGAACATGTGCTCATTCTGCTACATTCGCCTCATTATCTTGTGGGTGTTTCATATTTTTCAGTTTGTTGTTATTAAAATTTCAGTGTACCAGGTTCATTCACTCCCTCTTCTAGTTGGGATGAGTTAATGTTTTTTAGGAGTATTTTGTAATCTCTTGTACCAGACTAGGCTGGTTTGGGAATCTAGTGAGAGTGGCTAAAACTTGAAATTCAAGTCCCGAGCTTATTTCCAGAATACATAGCCTGCCATCCGGTGAAGGCAACATACAGAAACACCTTGAAGGCCCAGCCCCCACGCATGGCAGTGAAAATCATGCAGGAGTCTTAATTCAAAAGAAAAAAATTACGGAATTATGGAATGGGATGAACTACACAATCATATATTATTCCTTCACATTCATACGGTAGGTTAGTTTGAGGACTACTTCCATTTCTCCAAGTGAATCTACCAAGAAGCACTTGGGTAGAATCATATCAGCAAGGCCAGTCTGATCCTTTGAGAGTCACACGAGTTCTTGCTATGAGTTTTACATGGCATTCCTACATAGCTCCCGTCAGCACTTTTAGATACACTCTGTGTTTGTCATAGAGATGCTTTGGGATCTTACCTTACACAAGCCTTGAGGGTTAACCGAGTGGGATTACCCTCAGTTACACACTCATACAGCCCCAGCTTGCCAGTTACTGCAGAAGCTCTTGCTGTTTCGGCTACCTGTTCTTCCTTCTCACTCCACGCTGTGTATCCCCCGTTTTGAGTTGAAGCAGTTCCTTACCGGGTACTTAACCGGGTCACTCTCCACATTGTCACATACATTACATTGAAAAACTGGCCCATGTCATAATCTGTTACAATTAGATTAAATTCCCATGTTAATTTAGAAAACTTAGTAGAAATTGAATTACCACATGTACCTTTCTTAGATTTCTTCTTCATATCGTATTTTGACCATTTATCTTCTACACCTGGCTGACCTGCATGTTCCTTGTAGTGTAACTTCTCCTCGGTGTTTGCGCTTTGCTTTGTTTTCAAATTTAAACTGTGAGCTACATTTTCAAACCTATCTAAGAAATAGCCCTGAATTTGAAATGGCTTCTGTGGCATAGGTTTGACAGATGTAAGTCTTTGATTCTTTGGCTTTGGTTTTTGTGCCTGTTACAGTTTTACACACATTCATTAAGAGGGAGACATTACCATCAGTGTGTTGTTTATTTTTTCAAATTCCAGTATGTTTTTAAAGACCCATATTTCACTAAACAGTGTATTTGTTGAAATTGATGTGAGTGATTTTATGTTTCTACACTTGATACAGTGTCAGATGTTGTAGTTTGCCAGGGGTAGAACGGTCGGATGCAGGATGTTTAGCTGACTCATTGCAGAAAGTAATCCTGTAAGAAAGTGAATCAGGACAGGGAAGACAGATTTAAGTATCATGCAGCTCAAAATGACAATTACATTGTCATTTTCATTGTGAATACTTTTAGGTTCTATATTGGCTGTGATCTTTGTACTAACTGGTATCATGGAGAATGTGTTGGCATCACAGAAAAGGAGGCTAAGAAAATGGATGTGTACATCTGTAATGATTGTAAACGGGCACAAGAGGGCAGCAGTGAGGAATTGTACTGTATCTGCAGAACACCTTATGATGAGTCACAGTGAGTTCTGATAAGAGCATCATATTTAATAATTTAGGAAGCCAAATTGCTCTGACTGGTTATTTATTTTTAAATAAAAAGCAAGATCTTTTTCTGCATATATTATACACTTACATTACCAATTCCTTTCCAATTTTTTTTCTCTTTTTTTCCCTCTTGACCTCCCCTTCAAAATTTATGTTGCTTCATAGTGAATGTTTGAGATGCACTGGGGAAAAAATATGGTTTAATGGTAGACTTGATTCTTCAATATGTAACATAGAAATTAATGAGATTAAAATAGCCTGACTTGTTTGGACTTCATCAGTGTTTGAAATGGTGCTTTATTGTAGGTTAAGGAAAAAACACTAATTTGGGTGTAAGTTCTGAGACCCTGTTAATAGCTTTTAGGATTTTGAACTCCCGGTTGGGTGGCCAATACCAGCTTCCCATTTGATACAGTACTAGTTGAAAGATATTTGGTTTATTTTGCTTTAAAGTCAATGAAATATTTTGCATTTTTCTTCATATTAGTTCTCCAGTATTACACAGTGTTCTTAATAAACTTTAAATGCTTGTTCTTAACATCCGAAACACTAAATTAACACAATTGAATGTCAATCTGCAAAAGTATTAAAACAATTGTAATACTAAAACTATTTTATACCCAGAGTTAGAATCTTTCCAGGTGCATGTTTTAGTATTTTTTAAAGTAAATTATAAGTAATGTGATCCCATCTGTTTTGAACTCACATTTCCATTTCGGATCTTGCAGATTTTATATTGGCTGTGATCGGTGTCAGAATTGGTACCATGGGCGCTGCGTTGGCATCTTGCAAAGTGAGGCAGAGCTCATTGACGAGTATGTCTGTCCACAGTGCCAGTCAACAGAGGATGCCATGACAGTGCTCACGCCGCTCACGGAGAAAGATTATGAGGGTTTAAAAAGGGTGCTTCGTTCTTTACAGGTGAGAAACCGCACTGTGTACAGCATGTGAAGGGGAAGTCAACCAGCATGACTTTGGAGACGTTTCTAGGGTTTGAACCTTCCAGTCTCAGAGTCTGTGATTATTTCCTGACTCCTGGCTGGTCTAGTGAAGTACTCCGGACTTCAGTCCTTCACATGCCGATATCAGGAGGTTAACCATCTCCACACATGAGCTCAGTTGTTGCTATCTAACACTCGGTTTTAAAAGGACTCCCTTTTTTAATAGATTTAATTGTTAAAGAAAAGTTTACCTCACCACTATAGATTGAAAAACAATTTGATTAAATTCTAGTGGGGGGCCACCCGGCTGGCTCTGTCAGAAGAGCATGCGACTCTTGATCTTGGGGCCGTGAGTCCAAGCCCACATTGGGTGTAGAGATTACTTAAAAATAGAATCTTTAAAGGAAAATAAAAAAATTAAAAAAAAAAAACTGAAAGAGAACAGTGGTCTCAATATGTGGGTGAAGTTATTAATAGCATGTCTCTGCCACCTCGTTAGCAGTGGGAACCATTCCACACTTTGAACCTGTTCCACTCTGGTTGTACAGGTAGCAGGTTGTCACGTAGGGACGAGAGTACAAGTTTCTGACTTCTAAGCTAGTGCTCCACTCCCCCCAGCCGAGGTCCTCAGACCACCCTTCGAGAACCCTTAGTACGGAGTATGCTCACCTGAGATGATTTATGACTAGAGCAAAACTGCTCTAAATACAGAATAGTTTCATCTCTCAGGTTTAAAACTGACTTTTGGAGTTTAAGGGTTGATGGATACAATAATTCAGTTGGGAAACTTAAATGAAATTAGTATTTCCACCTGACAGTAATGTTTTCTGCCCCCATTATAGGCCCATAAGATGGCCTGGCCTTTCCTTGAACCAGTGGACCCTAATGATGCACCAGATTATTACGGTGTCATTAAGGAGCCTATGGGTAGGTACTGCAGTTGAGTATGGAGTGTTGTCTCACGTCTCAGCAGATATCAATCATCCATGAAACTGATCTGTGGTGAGGATATGTGGAGCAAGGCTGGTGGGAGAATAAATTAGTGTAGTAACTTGTAGGATAAATTGGGAGTGGGTATTAACGTTTAAATCTGCATTCCTTTGGACCCAGCAATTTCATTTCTTAGGATTTACATGTGTACAAGTATGTTGTTCATCACAGCATTGTTTATAAGTCCAGAAAAATCAGAAATGAACTCAGTGGCCATCAGTAAAGGACTAGGTGAATCAAACGACATGTAAGCAGAATATTATGCAGCTGTATAAAAGATGAATGAAATCAGTGCACGGGTCAGGGTCTGTCACCTTTTCCTCATCTTTTCCTGAAGGAAAGCAAATTTGATGGGCCTACAAAAGATCCGAGAGAAAAAATTCCTCATTTCCCAGGACAAAAAAATGGTAATAAGTAACAGCCACAAATGATTGTATTACGATGAACAGTTTCAGGTGGTGATGTTAAAAATAGTTTATCTGCAAATGAAATTATAAAAATTAAAACATATATAAAAGCTTCCAAAATTGCCAAAGAAAGGATTAGCTCCAGGTGATGAAAGAAGTATTTCAAAAGCCAGCTAAGCATTTTTTAAATAGGAAGGACTTTATTAAGTATTTGAAAGTTGCTAAGAGAGTTACTGAAAAGTTCTCATCACAAGAAAAAAACCCTTTTTTATTATATGTGGTTGGTAATAGATGTTAATTAAACTATTGGGTAATCACTTTGCAGTATATACATACATCAGATAATTATGTTGTACACCTAAAACTGATACAATGTTGTATGTCAGTTATATCTCAGTTTTTAAAAATGAGAAGGGTTTGTGTTCGACGCAACTTCAAAGAGGGAGAGAAAATGCGAAGGGGAAATAAGTGAGGGCGTAGTTAAAACTATCTGAAAACTGAACAAGTAGCCACTACCTTTGTTTTGATGTTGAAGGTGGAAGAAGCTAATCCATGTACATATTTTAGATTTGTATAATCTCTTTTGAGAAAGTCTCTGGAGATATTTATTTACATAGATAATTCTGCTTCTAAACATAACATAATTCTAGAAAATCTAGGAAATTAAAAAAAAAGTAAGAAACAATAAAACGCACCTTTATCTTTTCCTCACTGAATCCCATTTTTGTGTGCTCTTTGCGTGTGTGTGAGAGAGAAAAACGATGTCATATGATCTGTGTGAGGGGCACCTGGCTGGTTCAGTCAGGGGAGCATGTGACTCTTGATCCTCGGGATTGTGAGTTCGAGCCCCATGTTGGATGTAGAGATTACTAAAATAAATAAATAAACTTAAAAATATATTTATTTAATCATCTGTTTAACAAACATGCTCCTGTGTCATTAACCTTCAATGACATGACTGTAAGGGCTTTTGGTAGTATGTGAATTGTGAATATATCTTAACTTATTCTATGAAAAATTCTTTTCTTGAAGAGCTGGATTGTTTTCTGCTCTTTTTTTTTCCTTCCTTTTTTTATACCACCATGGTGTAAACACTCTCTAATGTAGTAGGTATGTACATGAAGATAATACAGATCTCTAAGACGTACTGTTGAAAGAAGAATCAAAGTTACAGAAAAATACCTAGGTTTCAAGTAGCAAACAATTCTGTATTTTCTAAGGGCACATAAATGTATTTAGAAATGCAGAGAAGATGTCTACGAAGAGAGAGACTAAATTGAAGATAGTAGTTTCTTTTCAGGGAGTGAAGGGGCCAACAAGGTCAGCAGCTTTTATAAATTTTCTTAAACAGAATTAGGGTTATTATATAAACAGACCATGTTTTATAACATACTTTATAAACTTGTCAGTACGTTTTTCACACCACATGAAAATATGTGGTATAGACCTACATCGTTGTTAATCGTATGACATTAAGATAATTTATTTAATCACCCCAATGAATGGGTTTTCCCTTGTGTGCAGTTTTTGCTGCTATAAACACTTCTGTGAACATCTTTGTTTATGCACCTGCCTGCACTTGTTTATTTTCTGTGAAGAAATTCCTAGAATTAGAATTTCTAGGTCAAAGGATATATATACTTTTTAGGCTTTTGATATGTATTTTCAAATTGCACTTCTGCAAATTGAACCAGTTTCCAATACTAGTGTATATTCGTATCCTTCCCTCTCTACTCTTGAAAACACAAGAGTATTATCATACTTTTGAGGGGAAATATTTGAAAGTATTTATTTAAAATAATATGGTGTACAGATGTTACAGAGGTGCAGAGTGTAAAGTATAAAACGTACTTCCACTCTCACACTCTGTCTTGGTTGGAGGTGATGGTTGAAAATAGGCTGATACGTTATTTTTAATTTCTGCTAATTTGGATAAAGAAAGTGGTTCTTTGGCTTTGCATGACTTCAGTAACTAGTGATGTGTACTTAACTGTTCGAATTTTATGTGAGTTTCCTATTTATGTATTTTGCTCATTTTTCTCTTGGGGTGCCATTCATATTGTTGTCACTGTTCTTTAAGGGCTCTATATACCAGAGACCGAGATGGCTGAGTTGGTTGGGCGTCGGACTTTTGAGTTCATCTCAAGTCTTGATCTTGGGGTCATGAGATCAGTATGGAGCCTACTTCAAAACAAAGCAAAGTTTTTTTACTGATTTGTTTTTTCTTTTGGCATATGATCTTTTTTTTTTTTTTTTTAATTTGAGAGAGAGAGAGAGAGGGAGAGAGTGTGCGAGCAGGGGGAGGAGCAGAGGGAGAGGAACAAGCAAACTCTGTGCTGAGCGCAGAGCCCAACACAGGGCTCGATTCCATAACCCTGAGATCATGACCTGAGCTGAAATCAAGAGTCGGACACTTAACCTGCTGAGCTGCCCAGGCGCCCCAGCATGTGATTGTTGGCTTTCAGTCTATTCATCATTCTAAATTCTGCCTCTGGAGTCACGCGTTAGTCCTTTGCCCTTCCCCAGATTTATAAATACTCAGTTAATGTTCTCCTAGTACTTTCTTTTTTTTTTTTTTTCTTCAATTAATTTATTTCTGAGAGAGAGAGAGCAAGCACACAAGCGGGAGGGAGAGGCGGAGAACATCTCAAGCAGACACCGCACCAAGGATGAAGCCTGATGTGGGGCTTTACACCCCACAACCCCGAGATCACGACCTGGGCCAAAACCAAGATTTCTACACTTAACAGACTGTGCCACTCAGGTGCCCCCCCCCCCAGTATTTCTTTTTAACAGGTATATAATTAAGTTGGAATCACAAAATGTTCAAGCACTGTTCACATACATTATTAAAATTAGCCAGGCAGTAAGTACCCAGAACTTAGGTCCAAGGATGATGTGCTGTGTTAAGTGCTTACTCTTTTCTGTACAGCTCTCTGGACCCGCTACACACAGCAGCTGTGCACAGGCCTTGCTTAAAATTTCATCAGGTAGGGGCGCCTGGGTAGCGCGGTCGTTAAGCGTCTGCCTTCGGCTCAGGGCGTGATCCCGGCGTTCCGGGATCGAGTCCCACATCGGGCTCCTCTGCTGGGAGCCTGCTTCTTCCTCTCCCACTCTCCCTGCTGTGTTCCCTCTCTCGGTGGCTGTCTCTCTGTCACATAAATAAATAAAATCTTTAAAAAAAAAAAATTTCATCAGGCTGAGAGCGTGTTTGCAGGTGGTTTTTCCCTTATCTGCATAAACTGGAACTATCAACGGTGTGTGCGTGCGTGTGGTAAAATATAATGGGTGCCTGGGGGCTCAGTTGGTTAAGCCTCCAGTTCTTGATTTCAGTTCATGATCTCAGGGTTGTGAGATGGAGCCTCACATCAGGCTCCACACTCGGCGGGTGTCTGCTTCCCCCCGCCATGTGCTCACTCTTTCCCTCTCTCAAATAAATCTTTAAAAATACATGTATCTATAACAAAACTATTTAATATGCACAATTCAGTAATGAATTACATTCACAATGTTGTATCTTTTAGTCCTTTTTATGGTTTTCATTGTCATCCTTACATTTTAATCCACCTAGAATTATTTTGGCATTTGCGTGAGGTAGAATTTTTTCTTCAGATATGTAGATAATTGCCTCAACCCAATTTATTAATGAGTTTTTTCTTCCTCTGCTCATTTGAAATGACATCCTCACCATATATAAAATTCTTACACCGAATATGGTCAGGTCTGTTCCTGTTTTGAGTATGGTTCCATTACTGTTTGTGTCGTCCTGCGCAGTGCCGCACCGTCCATTATCACAGCTTTATGAGATTTCTTTAATGCCTTATAGAGTAAGTTCTCTCCTATTACTTTTATTTTTAAATGTTTCTTAGATATCCTTGGACTTGAAAATCATTTTCTCAGGGCGCCTGGGTGGTGCAGTCGGTTAAGCATGTGACTCTTGATTTCGGCTCAGGTCATGATCTCAGGGTTGTGAAACAGCCCCATAGCGGGCTCTGTGCTCAGCACCAACTCTGCTTGAAGATTCTCTCTCCTTCTGCCCCTCCCCCAACTTGCACACACACACACTCTCTCTCAAATAAATAAATCTTTTTAAAAAATCATTTTCTCAAATTCAAAAGTAATCATTGAGATTTAATTTAGAATTGTGTTATCTATGAGTCTCTCAATCCTAGATTGATTTGAGATCTCCAGCTTTTTACTCTCCCAGGTTTTTATGTAAAATTGTATATGGAATTTTCCTTCAAATAACAACTTTTTCCTAGGACTTACTGTTAACGTTGGGTAGATTTTGTTCAGTATATTTGAAAGCACTTACCTGTGTACCACCTGAATTATTTTAGCCATTTCTGCATACTACCTGTATTATTAACGTACTAATATTTTTATTCATATCAGCTAATATTTTACCCTTTAAGTAGACAGTTTATGTCCTTGCCACCTTAAGTGTTAAGTCAGTATCACTTGTCACCAGTATAAGGTAACAATAAAACTGAATAAAGAGAAAATCATGTTATTAAAGTCTAATACAGGTATCACAGATAACACAAAACCACAAAGATTTTTTTTGTTTGTAATTTTGGATTCCTTCCTTCTCTTTGTACATGTAATGTATATACATAATTGTTTGCATGTAAAAATGTATTGTACTTAGATGTATATTGATGGTGTTGGTATAGCTGTTTTTATTTCACCCCAGCTGAATAAAGGGCTATATTCTCTATAGTTAACTGAAAGTAAAAGTACCTTCTTAACAGTAGCCAAGATTTATATTTTCGACTCCCCCAATCAAAAACAAAATTGAAGAATTGCTTCTGTTTTCTTCATGAATTGTTAAGTAGTTTCCAGTGGTGAATCAGCTTGGTTCTAGGACTGTTTGGGCAGGAAACATACATTCTTGTTAGCCAGAAATTGGGGGCAATATTCACATTGGATCTGCCTTAAAGCTTTGAAAATGTTTTACATTTTGTGTCTTTAAGACCTTGCCACCATGGAAGAAAGAGTACAAAGACGATATTATGAAAAGCTGACGGAATTTGTGGCAGATATGACCAAAATTTTTGATAACTGTCGCTACTACAATCCGAGTGACTCGCCTTTTTACCAGTGTGCGGAAGTTCTCGAGTCCTTCTTTGTACAGAAATTGAAAGGGTTCAAGGCTAGCAGGTGAGCAGATGTGTTCAGTGTTCTAAAGTACTCCAGTTCCTCAAATTCTATACTGTTTTGTCTAGGGAATCAGCCAGTGCTGTTTATGGTAAATTTGAACCTTGAAATCAAGAATCTTTAAAAAAAAAAAAAAAATCAAGACTAGCATTATGACATACCTCCAGGGACAAGACGACAGACTCAGTAATGAGAAATTGTTGAGTTGGTGATTTGCTTAAAATTAAAGTTATTTTTTAAAATAAAACACAAGGTGCTTACAGAATGTAAAGTGCTGTCTTAAATGCCATGGGGCAGGGGCACCTAGATGGCTTAGTCAGTAGAACTTGTGACTCTTGATCTCAGGATCATGAGTTTGAGCCCCCCATTGGGCTGGATGTAGAGTTTACTTAATAATTTATATATTATTTGTATGTTGGTTTTTTTTTTTTTTAAGAGATGCCATGGGGCTCATACAAAGGTAGTAGTAAGACCAAGTTCTTGCCCTTATTGAGTTTACAAAAGCATAAAAATGACTGTTGTAGGGGCGCCTGGGTGGCACAGCGGTTAAGCGTCTGCCTTACGCTCAGGGCGTGATCCCGGTGTTACGGGATCGAGCCCCACATCAGGCTCCTCTGCTATGAGCCTGCTTCTTCCTCTTCCACTCCCCCTGCTTGTGTTCCCTCTCTCGCTGCTGTCTCTCTCTCTGTCGAATACATAAATAAAATCTTTGGGGGGGGGGGGGAAATGACTGTTGTATAGGGTAGAGTAAGGGGAAGACCAGGAAGAGGGATTTAAGTACTTTCTCCTTAATTTGTTTGCTATATCTTTGAAATCATAAAATGTTTTATTTCTCTGTATAGTTCTCTGTGGCCAAAACTAGACTTTTAAGTCCACAGACCTTTCCTTTGAACCCTCCAGTAACATAGAAACATTGAGCAACTTGGCCTGATATTCAGATGTAGCGCCTTCTGCCTTTTTGTGTCTGAACTTCAGTCCCTGCTTCTCAAGCCCATGACTTTCTTCCTTCCAGCAGAAGCCTCTTCTCCTTTTCTGTGATAACCACCACCACTCTGTAGCCCTGGGATTCACTACTCACCATACCCCATCCACCAACTTGCATACTTTGATCCTCCCTAGATATTCAGATTGGGTAGATCTTGGCTGGTTTGGGACCTGAGCATCTCTGTTATCTAGTGAACTCTGCATACCAAAGTGTAAGAATCAGTGCTCAGCTTAGTTATTTTCCTCTGAGGACAATCCATACGGTGTTGTCTCTCCCCTTGTCCTGCAGCAAGGTGGGTCAAGAACTGTACATAGGGGCGCCTGGGTGGCACAGCAGTTAAGCGTCTGCCTTCGGCTCAGGGCGTGATCCCGGCGTTCTGGGATCGAGCCCCACATCGGGCTCCTCCGCTGTGAGCCTGCTTCTTCCTCTGCCACTCCCCCTGCTTGTGTTCCCTCTCTCGCTGGCTGTCTCTATCTCTGTCGAATAAATAAATAAAATCTTTTTAAAAATAAATAAATAAATAAAATAAAAAGAACTGTACATAAACTAAAGGTGAGGGACAAGCCCAAGAATCAAAAAGTATAGGCCAGGAAGGAAGGAAACCAGGTAGGTAGGCCAGCTCTAGACCGAAAACGAAGAGCTTTCCCATTTGTATCATCTCCTGTCTGTTAACCCATTAGCTGTAAAACCTAAAGTGGAAGAGGATTTACTCAATACGGTGAAGCCCCTAGTAAAATAATAATAAAGGAATAAAAAGGGATAAACTCAGAATATGAGGAGAATATGGTGAAAGTTGGTTAGCTGATGAGATTTTAAGAGATCGTGGAATGCAGAAAGCAGATGAAAGACGGTGAGCTGACAGAGCCAGGACCCCACAGCCCAGACTCGTCTTAGAGGTTCTTCAGCAGAGGTAACAAGTTGCTGACCAGTAGAGCCACTGAGGGCCTCCCAACATGGAGATTCCAAAATATAATAGAAGGCAAGAGAAGAGTTAACAATATCTGTGAATTCCTAAACCACCTATAGACCTGTGTAGAAAGCCCGAAGAACTGGAAAAACACAAGGTTCTTCCCTGAAGAAATGGAATATAACTGCAGAGAAATCGAGTAGACAAAAGAAAATTGGACCCAGAGTAAACACCCCTGACCTCTGAAGGTTGGTTGGGTCCACAGCCCTGTCTCCCTAAAGTTGTGGCCCTCGATGGGGATAATTTGCCCGCACCCACGCCCCCCACGGGATATTTAGCAATGCCTGGAGACACTATTGTCAACCTGAGAGGTGGGCAGTCGTGCTGGCGTCTAATAGGTTGAGGTCAGAGATGCTACTAAGTAGCCTCAGTGCACAGGGCAGCCCCCCCCCGCCACAGCGCAGAATCATCCAATCCCCAATGTCAGTAGTGGTGAGATCGAGGAACCCTGATCGGAGGCAGCACCTGCCAGTCACCCCTGCACACATACATCTGCAGGCACCTGTCTGGTCCTTTAACTTACTCTTCTTAAGTGTGAACAGACAGCAAGGGGTGGCCAGATATGTAAGGAAAGCTTGCCGTGTAAAAGAGAAAGGTCAAGGTAGAGCAGAAGAAGAGATTCCAGAGAAAACAAAAGAGAACTTGGGGAAAAAAAAAAAAAGCAAGCCTCTAAATCATGTCCCAAGAGAAATTTTAGAAGGTAATTGACTCTAGGGGCTCGGTTGGTAGAGCTTGCAGTTCTTGATCTTGGGGTCAAGCCCCACATTGGGGATAGAGTTTACTTAAAAAAAGAAGGTGATGATCTTGTGTCTACAAAATGACAAACAGGATATTAGGAATAAAGAACAATCAGAAAGAGTGGCTAGAAAAAAAACCTAAAAAATCTAAACTTACTAGAAGCAGTGAAAGTTTAAATCAAGGACTTTCTCAATGAATGTGACGAACAAAAAGACAAGTAGATGAAAAAATATGAAATCAGGAAAAAATGCACTATAGCATATCCAGTATTCACTTAATGGAAATTCCAGAAAGGAAGAATAGGGAAGAGTGAGGAGAGGAAATGGTCAAAAGACTAGGAGGAAAAAAATTCCCTAAACTGATGCTGAGAGGCTCAAGACTTCAAACCCAAGGAAGACAAATTCATTCGTTCAGCATATGGTTCTTCAGATGCTGCTGTGCGTCAATATTGAATCCCTACAGCCCTTACGTTCTTGTGGAGTAAGGAGACGGAGTGGGGTGTGGACTGATGAGGACAGTTGATAAACATAATAAGTCAGCCGGACAAAGGTAAAAAAGTCCATCTCACATGTAATCACTGTAAAATTCCCAGATGCCAAGGATGAAAGAAGCTCTTCTCAGAGTTTCTAAAGAAGGTGAAACAACCTATAAAGGAATAAGAATTAGACTGGTATCAGACTTTTCTCTAACAACATGGAATGCTAGAGGACTTTGGGGAAATAAATTGAAAAATTTGAAGAAAATTGGTTTTAGGCCTAGAATTCTGTGTCCAGCCAAACAGTCCAGTAAAGGGACAGAAAAATACATCTTCAGTCATGGAAGGACTCAGAAAGGGACTCCTTCCCATGTAGCCTTTCTTAGCAAGTTATTTTAAGATGTGCACTAGCAAAATAAAGAAGCAAATAAAGAAAACAAAAAACCTTGGATCCAAGAAACAAGAGGTTCAAGAAAACAGTCGGCATGACTCTGACCCAGGAGGACATTTGTACAGCAGATGCCAGCGCAGCAGAAAGCAGTCCAGACTGGAGCAGGAGAATGGAGCACTCCTAGAGGAAGGTGTCTGGGAGAAGAAGTGATTCATACATTAGATAATTAGCCTAAGAATGTAAGAAGAAAAAATGAAAGGCAGTTCAAGACTCCATGAAAAACAGAAAGTTGAATAGGAATGTTAAGAATGCCCTCTAAGCGAAGGAGTAGGTGCCCAAGGAGAAAAATATTTACATAGGCCTCGTAATGTAAATAATACATTGATTTTCAACTTTTAGAATCAAGCTATAGACAAAGCACAGAAAGATTTAATTTAAAACTGGAAATAAAACTTGGATTCAAGAAGGGAGGTGGGAAAATGATTCTCTGAGCTTAGTTCTCATTTGCTGTAACAGGATTGAGTGATATAAATTTGATAAAACAAGAAATAGAAGTATAAAAAATCTACCTACCCAAGAACTGAAGTTCAAAGTAATTGGTCCTAGGGAGTCTGTGCCTCAGGTGGGGTAAAGATGAGGAGAGAGGACCACGACTCACTTTAAGCCTCTCCCTGCTTTTTAATTTGCACCTCATGCAGTTCTTCCTCCAATTAAATTTCTAAAATTGCTTTTTTTTCTTAAATTGGACAGGCTTTAGCCTTTGGTGGTATCTGTGAGGTGGAAGCTGGGGGGTTTGAATCCCACCCTGCTGCCAGGCTTGCAGGCAGAACCCAGAGTGGTGATGGTAGCAGCTGCCGATGGAGAGGAGAGTGTCCTTGGGCCTGTGACAAAACCAAGGAATTGGGGAAAGGAGAGAAGGAGGCCCAGGGGCTGGGTCTGCACAGTAAAGGGGCCACTTCGGAGAGCCTGCCACCTAGTTATTTCTTGTAGCTTTTTATTTTATTTGAGTTTACATCATTTTCATTAAGAAATGCAGGAGCAAATTGAGAAGTTTGCTCAGTTCTATGAAATGAAATGTGAGATTTTAGGGAATTTTTGTTGATTTCCAGGGTTAAGGCAGAATGAGACATATATGTAGCCATTCATTGAAATTTGATTGATTTATGGGTTTCCAGTATTTCCTTTTGCCATATTTTCCCCATTTTTAGTTTATGATCTCCAGCATTGTTTGCACATTATTTTCATTACTGTACTTTGTTATAATTCATCATTTATACCATCCATGTTCTTTCTTTTCTTACAGATTCTGATATCTTTAGTCTGAATTTTTAACTGGAATCAGAACTGGATGTTGGGGTCACTCATTCTTTTATTGTACCACGTGATTACCTAATTCAAAATTGCCCCCCAAAAGTTCATATTAGTTAATATAATTTTTAATGTTAAAAATATATGTATAGTAGTAAACAGTTTATTCTAGCAGCCATGTTGAACAATGTATTTAAGAATTGTAAACTCCTGGAATACTGTATTTATATACACACTATTACAATAGACCATACTTTGACTTAGTCCTGGTAACTGTACAGTAATTTGGTTTTACTAACGAAAGTTGTGAATAAAACTGTGAAACTGGGAAGGAGACTTTCTGGACTTTAATAGAAAAGTGTGATTTTAATACTGCTATTTCTTTTTTAATATAATTTTTTCTTCATATTCCCCCAAATCAATGTAAATAAGCATACATACACACACACACACACACACACACACACACACGTCTTTACCGCAGTGGTAATACTTCTGTAAATGTTTCTATCTGTCCCTCTGGCTAAAAATGTGTAATCTTTATTAGATGAATATATATACATATATATATTTTTTAATAATGGCCTTTTCCAGTGAACTATCATGTTTCAGTGTACAGTGAAAATTTCTATTTTAGGTTAAAAATTTCTTACTCGTTCTCCTATATTTGCTTGCCAAGGGTGAATGAAAGAACATGGCTGCTTCCCCCAGACAAACCGACCTTGGCATCCACATAAAGCATCATTGTTCTCAAAAATGAAGGGTGCTTAATTGTTCCCTTTTTTCTGTATTCTGTAGGTCTCATAACAACAAGCTGCAGTCTACAGCTTCTTAAAGTTCAGCGTGTTAACCTAACATAAAACGCAGCAAGAATCTGGTTGTCTGAACTATTTTAAATTAAGGAGCCAGATGTTTTTAGTCAGGTTATCCTGACAAGACTTGACCTAAACTTCGTTTTTATTGGTCATAACAGTCCAATTATATTCTTGGCCAATTTTGTCCAACGGACAAGGGAAAAGCAAAGTCAACGACACCATTATCTTGTCAAGATCAAATGGTTTTACTATTGTGGCAGAAGCGGGAAAACTGTGTTTATTGAAAAAAAAAAAAAAAGAAAAAAGAAAGCAAGAAAAAAAGATAATATGGGGTCAAGTGTAACTCCATGGAAATGCCACGTCTGCTCTTCAGTGAAGAAGCTGGTTTAGAGTCTCACAGAAAACTTTTGACTGTATTTATTTATTGTTGCAAAAAAGACGCTTTTTTATTGCTGCCCTCATTTGTCAGCTAATTATTTTTTCTTATAAAATCCAGCCCTGGTTACATGTAATCCATTCTGTATCTTATCATGATTCCTGTAGGTAAAAGTACAAGACGACCTCTAGATGTCTTTTCTTTCTATGAAAGGAGCTGCTATGTACACATGTGCACACACACACACACACACACACACACAACTGGGAATCAACAATGAGTTTATTGTTCATGGTAGATAAAAATTAAGCTTGCATAAAGGTTGGGCTAAGTGGTCCTGGACTACAGACTCTGTTGCCTTGACTATAACAGTAAAATTTGTCATTTACTCTGCACCAGGCTAAACTGAGTAAAATCTATTTGAAGGTATCTTGTTTGTAAACATTTGTCAGATTCTAATTTTTTTCTTTTTGTATTAAAATTCAACTATGGATGTATATGAAACAAAATAAATGGAGATAATTTTTCTCCCACAGATGGTGTCTTTGAATGTGCGCTAATGATTATCTGTAAGCCTTGGAGGGGAAAGGGAGGGCTGCTAGGTAAATAAAAGGCTGAAGAATTTAATTGTACCTGAGTTTCCCCAGGACAGTAGTGGCCCTTCGTTTTATAATTCCCAGCCCACTGTCATCACATCAGAGAAGAATCTTGAGGAGTGCTAATCCTGTTGCATCAGTTGATTATACTAATAAAAAGGGCAATGTGGCAAAATACACATTGCCTTCATCTGTACATTATAGAATCCCAGGCAAATGATCAGTTACAGACAGCTACTTATATTTTATGAAGGGCATTTTTAAATCACTTCATCCATTTTGTATTTTTTGTTGGTAGGTTAAGTTGTTTGGGGGTTTTTTTCCACGTAAGAAAAAGTGTAAGCAGCAGGGGGGAAATGGAAACAGCAGAGGAAGGTGTATTTTGCATGTTTTTCCTTTCGGTGTTCTAACCTTACACGTTGTATTACCTACCGCATTGTATCAATAGCTTCTGTAAGATCCGCCATAGTGGGTTTATGCAGCTTTGTGAAAATTTTACTAGATTTTGCACTAATTCGTATTAGCTTTGTCCTACCAATTTCTGGAATTTGTCAAATCATGTTTTTAAGAAGTTTCCTTCTGTTTAATATCACCCTGCTATGCAAAACCTTCCTGGGACCTTAGGTTCTTAAAAGAAAGATGTTGCTCTGGTTCCCAGTTCTTCCTTATCCCAGACTCAGGTGTGCAGGTTATTCTGGGTTAATTTTATCTCATGAAGCCCATTCCTTTTTGTACATAAAAGTGTCACTTATAAACCTATGCTTACAAACTTAAAGAGACTAATTGCTCAATATGAAAACATGGAAACAAAGTTTTGCTTAAAATACTAACATGGGAGTAGTCAAATACAGGTTATTTTGTCCTTTTACTTTTAAAAAAAAAATGTTACCTATTGTATGCACTGTGCTGATGCAAGAATCCTACATATTAATGAATTATAAAATCATTCTGCATCTCGTCACGTCACAGTATTTCTGTACTATTTATTCGTATAGAGAGAGAGATATAGATATATATGGGCTTAATCATTTAAAACTTGTTGCGGCAAGAATTTTCCTACCTGTAGGCAATAGATTGCTATGTTTTTAACAGATTGTGGCAAATTCTAAACAGCAATTCTTTTTGTACGTAATAGGACATTTCATCCTAGAAAAATAAAGTAATGTTTTTGACATTGGATTTGGTGCAGTTTCTAATGAAACAGTGGTTTGGTTGGTCTATACATTTTCTGTAGCCATTGGCATTGCCAAATTGTACCAAAAAGGGTAAATTTTATGGGAATCCTCAGACCAGGAAGATACTAATTTCATATGTGTATTTAATAGTATAAAGACTTTTGCAGTTTCTATCACCATATAAATAGACATTTTATAGTTTTATCTACTACAGAGCTTTGGTCTTGTTTCAAAAGTAATTTTTGAAAAACATAATGAGTTTCGAAAGCTGCTTTTCTATGAGTATCCTTTGACAAGCTCCTACTGTTCAATAAGATAGACATATCACAGCTATTTTACTTTGAATAATCCAAGTAGTAGAATGCACATTTGTGATAAGCGGTTAGGAGTTTTCTACCTAGTCTTTAGACTTGTAAATACATGTAATTTGCATCAGTAGATATCGGTGCTTGTTATGTTTCATCTGCCAAGTTCACAGTCCTTGAAAACCTTTCATAGTAAGTATTTTCATAATATTGGTAAGGTTTTTTTCTCCCATCCAGAGTCTGCAGGATTTGTATTTTAGTTAATGTCCTGCAATAAGTTAAAAAAAAAAAAAAAACTTTTCAGAGATCTTTTTCTAAAGTAAAACAGTTGTCTTTTTATATTTCAAATGGTCTGGAGTGTTATTTAGAGACCCTGAGATTTGCTGTTGTTTATAATCTACCTTCCCAGAATCTGTAAATTGAGGTTCTTTCCCTCTTTGTATTCATCTGTGTGTGTTTCTGATATTAGCCAGCCTGGTGGTCACCTGCTAAACGTGCACGGATGGATGGGCTGAGCTAGACAGAGGTAAGCGGTGATTGTCAGCTCCCGCTCTTCGTTACTGAGGCTCTTCCTTGGAAGCCTCCAGTTTCTCGTCCACAAAGAATGGTGCTATCTTACGGACAGAGCAGTGTCTTGTAAGTGCTTCCTGGGGAAAGAACCAGCTGGGAAGTATTTTTAATAATCTGAAATATTCTGAGGTACTTCTGGATACTTTGAGTCAGCTACCAAAAAAGACATTTCTTATAAGATCACATGCCCATTTGATCCAATTTGGACCAAATTCAACTAAAGAAAAGCTTAAATGATAAAGTCCCGGACCTGAAATTGAGTGGCAGTTGCTGGGTCAGTTTCTACGTGCGTTTGATCAAACTTTAAAATGACTGAAGGGAGGGGCGCCTGGGTGGCACAGTGGTTAAGCGTCTGCCTTCGGCTCAGGGCGTGATCCCGGCGTTATGGGATCGAGCCCCACATCAGGCTCCTCTGCTGTGAGCCTGCTTCTTCCTCTCCCACTCCCCCTGCTTGTGTTCCCTCTCTCGCTGGCTGTCTCTGTCTCTGTTGAATAAATAAAAATAAAATCTTATAAAAAAAAATAAAATGACTGAAGGGAAATATAAACAGTACCAAGTGAGATCTTTAAAAACATAAAAGTACCGAGTAAAGGTATATATTTTTTATAGACCTAAAAGCAAGACAAGTACGTTTTTTCTTGAGTTCTAACAGCTTAATTCAAAGGAGGGAAGGCAGTGGAGCGTTTTACTGATGAGCGACTATTACATGGCACGCGGCCTTTTACAGTCTTTGGAGCAGAAATCCACGTGCTAAGAAAAATCTTTCAGTGGGACAAAAGGATTGAGAACTACAGTGAATTTGCCACTTAAAATTTTCCATAAGATTAAAGATTGTATCCAAGGTACTGACTGAATGGTTGAAAATGAGATTCTTCTTAACCTGTTTTGCCTGACCCGGGACTATCCGTTTGCTCGCGGCCTTCGGTGCGCCCCGCCCCCACCGCTCATCTACCTCATTGGAGCCTCACCTGTCTCATCGCGACCTGGTCTTGAATGATGGCCATAACTCTGGGCAGTTTCTAAAATGCTGGCCTGCTTGTGTTTGCCCATGTGTACACACTGACTGTGTGACCTCCAACTGTCACACAGATGACACGATTCTGTCACTGGGTGTGCTTCCAAAGCTCCTCAGAAACAGTACCATCACAGTGGTCTCATCAAACCCTAACCCTCAGGCTTACGTAAAGGTGGTTTAACTCATCTCTTCACGTTCTAACTTGGGATCATCTAACCAATAATTTATCTATTTGGCCATTTTGCAATTTTCCTCACCGTGTTAGTCAAGATCACCACTTAGCCTTTTCACATTTAAAAATTTGGCTTTGGTTTTTGTGACTGGTGCTACTTATGTCTCAGTTAATGTTTATCCTAAAAAAAAAAAAAAAAATCCAAAAAACCAAGCCAGACGCTCTTCATTCTCTGCTTACTCTATTGCCGATAGTTCGTGTTATAATTAATGCAGTTGATTCATTCCCAAGAAGCAATTCTAGCATGATTTTTAGTAAGTCTGGACAAGACTCGTTTTTGGAAAATTTTCTAAAAATCCCTCAGTAATGCTTTACCACAGCATAGTCAGAAGCTTCAGATGTTAATTTTTTCTCTTTGCCCCGTTTGGGATAAATAAGGTAAGAGTATCTCCCATCACAATCAGATGTTACGTCTTAAGCTACTGCTACTACCTTCCTTGGGGGTGCTCTACTCTCCTGTCCGAAACATCCTTTAGGTATATTGGGCTTCTGTTCTGTATGGCCATTCAAGACTAAAGACCCGTCTTGAGCTCCCTGAGCACTTCTCCTCCGAAACCAGAATAGGCTGGGTTTTTTTTTTCCTCCTTGGTGCAGTTCCTGTTTATCTTTCCTTAGGCAGTAATCTTCAACTGTGGATTATCCATATCTCTAGTCAAGTGTTTCTAATTAACTGATGTACACCTTGGTCTTCTGAAAAAAAAATTGTTAATGTCTTTGGGGACTTAAGTATAAAAAACCAATCTTAAATTCAGCTAGTGATTAAACCTTTTCCAAACCAACTGGAAAAATGTTGAAAATTCACATACTTGCAAGCTGTCATTGAATATTGGTTCCAGGGTTTTTGGAGTAAGTTTGAGAAAGGCTTTTTCCCAAACCTTTAGAGCTCCGTGAGGCTAAAAAAAACCAGGTGCATCCAAGATCTGATTTCAAGGCAAGATTTACTACTTTACAAACACAAACATGATACTTGGTCTTAATAGAAAAATGACATCAGATACACCCAGAATATGTTTAGCATTGGGATAGCTGCCAGTTTGGCACAAAACATACGTTTTTAGGAGCAGGGAGGCATGAAAATAAACTTTCTTACATTCTGGTACATCAAGAACACTTGTTTGAATAATATTTTGCTTGAATTAAGCCCGTTAGTACTCTTTAAGTATAAAACTGTAATACTTGTCTTGAGTTCTGACCCTAGTGTTTGATCTAAACGACATTTCATACGTGTCTTTTGACTAGTGCGCTGTTATGTACAAAATTTTAAAATGTGATGGTTTTAGTATGAAACTTGGTTTGATACGTGATATAACCTATTCAAAGCTGTATATTTAGAATCAAGGAAATGTGTTTTTTGTGAACTATTTCTACTGAAGAATGTATTTAAATTAAAATAATTAAAAATAAACCACATGAAGCAGTCATCTGCTAACTGGACAGGTCAGTTATCTGAGCCGTGTGAATAATTGCCACTAGAGTTGAGTAACTTTGCCAGGGAGCTCAGAAGCATATCACTGAAGAGGCGTTTTGCAAATAAGAAAGTGGCAACTTCAAGATTAGAGTTGGAACTACAGAGTCAGTTCCAGAAGGAGCTGTGTGCCCTACTCCACAGGAAGACCCCATTCCGTGAAGACAGACCTCTCCTGTCTTGTTGCTGAATGCGACAAGTCTCTTATAATCCAGAAGTGCAAGGGTAGTACATTTCAAACGCATTGGCTGTGAATTGCACTTTGAACTTGCCCATCCCTTTTTCGGTTAAATCTCTTCACATAGCTGCTGCTGCTCCTGAGCAGTCCATCTCCTGGCCGGAGCCGTCCTCTCAGGACCTGAAGCAGAGCGGTAGGGAGCTGGCGTCTCTTATGGTAGATGTGGCCCATCACAATATACCTGCTGCCTGAAAGAAAGGAACCAACATGTAAATAAGTAGTGTCTTAAATGCCAAGAAACAGTAAAAATGCAAGGCCGTCAAGGAGTCCCTAAGCTTAAATCTATGATCTTGCTGCGCTTGTTGGATCTCAGACATTTCACCCTCAAACAACAGGTGGAAACAGTCTAGTGACCTTTAGAAGATAACCAAACAGCCCGTAACCAGCCAACATCACAGAACAAAGGCCCTGATCACAATGTGTCAGGAGGATTTTCCAGGGCACACCCCTAGGAAGATGTGGGAGTGGATATCCCCCCCCTCCAAAAAAAGACCATTCTAAACTTTTTTTAAAAGCCTCTTCTGTGTCCCTCTAGCAACGTTGTCTCGTCACTCCATTTGCCAACAGATACCTGAGTGCCCACTTTGTCAATCGATGATGTTCCCACCTTTAACCAGAGGCACCGGGAGGCTGATGGAGCGTAAATCGGAGTGGCAGAAATAATACCTGTCGTCTAAATTCTATTCATTTTAGAATACTCCTCCCTCCCCCCAAAACGGTACTGGGGTAATGAACAGACCAGGCGTGGCATCCAAGTTACAAGTGGGTCAGATCAGTTTCAATACCAGGTTTAAATTCTGGACATGGCTTATTGCAGCTGGAGGAGTCTAGGGCTAATATGTGGACTCGGAAGAAAAACCCGTCCGGAGTGATGTACAGGCGGTTCATCTTGTACAGCCCATCCCGGTCCACCAGCAGAGTCACCAGCCGGATCCCTGTGCCCAGCACGTCCACGTCATGCACGATTCCGTTCACTGCTGCTTTCAAAAAACAAAAAGTTTGGAGAAGTGCAAAACGCTCATTTCCTCTCTTTCCCCAGTGAGTTTTGCACACATCACGAAAGAGTCCACATGGGGCTGGGGACTGCAGGATCGAGTGAGTGGGTTTCTCCAGGGTCTGCCCTAGGGGAGTCCGCGAGCACAGCCTGGCGCTCTGGGCTCGGAAAGGCTCGCCTCGCGGTCTGGGCTCTGCAGCCCGGGCCCGGGAGGAGCTGCGGGGCGGGGCTCACCGAATTCGCTCGCGCAGTAGGACTCGCGCTCGTCCAGATCCACCCTGCAGGCGCGCGCGCAGGGCTCGGCGCCGGGCTCCGCGTCCCTCCTCGGCTGGCTGAGGCGCGGCGGCGGCGCGGGCGGCGGGCCC